>NW_017257883.1:150830-221025 GCF_001594055.1 Mycetomoellerius zeteki | reverse complement strand
GGCTACGTTTACACCGTGCATTTAGGCTGCGGCTTATACAATAGACGTCCTTGTTTATCCTGTAGGTTAAACAAAGACACCTATCGTATAAGTCGCGGACTAAGCGCACGGTAGTAAACGTAGCTAATCAATGATACAATGAACAGAGTCTTATTATCATCTTAAGAAATGTCTTAAGATGATTCAGAGAGAACAAGAAAGTTAAAATAATGTCAATTCAACGTCATATTGACCGAATTATATCATTTTTTTGGTCTTAATTCGATCAATGTGACATCGTTTTGACTTTCTTGTTCTTCTTGGGGATAATATAACTTAAATCTCTTAATAAGAACTAATGATGAATATACCGATTATAAAATACCAATCTTACAATATTTATTTTATAACGATAAATGCATTTTCGTAAAACATAAAGATTACGAAAGGTGGTTTTATCGTGGCGTTATAGTGAGATTGTCTTTTGGATATATTACGATATTGGGTATATTACGACATTGGGTATATTGCGGTAATACGATCTTTCAATCGCGATTAACGTGAAATACACATTTTAAAAATAGAAAACTGGTATCGATAAGGATCGCATCACGATGCACACGGGATCGCGAGGCGTGAAAAATCTCGGCGTGATCGACCGGGTGAACGGAGTGAACAGCCGGGTCGTTTGGAATGACGAGCGATGCGATAAAATTGAAGGCACCGAGGGCAGCATGTTTCCACCACATTTGATACAGGACACAAGTAAACCCCTCTATGTGTATGCCAAGGATATTTGCAGGAAGATACCATTCCATTTTACCGAACAAGTGACCACCTACGACATACCTTCTTTAAGGTAAATAAAAAGTTAAATTTTACACTTTTATGCATCACGATTTAATTGCAAATTTTGATTGCTAAGTTATATATTCCTGAATATTTCCAATCAATCTCAGGATATTCTTTATATAAATATTTAAAAAATTTGTTCTAATTAATTTCTCTATTAAATAATATTAAATATTATTATTTAATAATAATATTATTAAATAATAATGTAATCTTCTCACATTTCGAAGCGTTTTTTTTTCTTATAAATAAATTTGTCTGAAATAATAATAATTGCATAGAAATTTCGGTCATGAGAATTTCTTTACAATTATTATTATTATTTATTTATACTTTTGAGACTTCCACAGGTACTTTCTATATAGAAGAATTCTATCTATTTCGCGGATTGTCTCCGTGTCTATATCCATTCTTAAAATACTAACGTTTCGTGAAAGTTGCAGTTCATTTTATCGGGACGAGAAGCAGCCTGATACTGCTCCTCAATAAATATAATAATAATTATTATTATTATGATTATCATTTTATTAAAGAGATTTGTTTATAAAACGAGTAATTCGAAAATGAGAAAATACATTACTATTATAGTTTTCTATTGGAAAATATAGTGAATTCATTAAAGACATGTCTCTCGAAATGTGTAATTTTCTTTCTCGTCTCAGGTATAAATTCACCCCAGATGCGTTTAATTTTTCAAATAAGCAAAATGAATGTTTCTGCCCGAAAGTACATGACAAAAGAGTCTGTCCGCCTTCAGGACTCTTTAACATGTCCGTTTGCGATCATGACACGCCCATGCTCGTGTCATTTCCGCATTTTTATGGTGCCGACAAGTCCTTGCTGGAACAAATAGATGGTTTAAATCCTCGGCAGGAAGATCATGAGAGCTACCTAGACATACATCCGGTAAGTCGATACTCAATTTTAACTATTACATTATCACAATTAAATATTTATTTAACTTACAGAAATTTAATTTAATACTGATTTATTTAATAAAAGATTACTATAATTTTGAGTATTAAAAGCACTAAATAATATAGTAGTTTTAATACGCAAAACGAACAAGTAATTACAATTAATTACTGATCCTTCGAGTACTAAATTTCTGTAAGGGTAGATAATCACGTCACGTCAATCGTTGTAATTTGAACCTTATAATTGATTTTCATTTCACGAGTTAATTTTGGGAGCTTTCTAGTAGTAGTAGAATAGAAGATCGACATAGAAATCCGTCTTTGTTCGATATTTAGTGAGAGACAAAGATAGAATGACTCTATAATAATTTGTGTCAAAGAATTGAGAAGCAATATCATACATCTTCACACATTCTTTATTACTACTTTTACAATCGAAAGCGAATAAAGATTAAACTAAAATTTCTATTTTTAGCGCATAGCAGTTCCCATGGCCGGCCGATCGAGGATACAAATGAATCTGGAGGTGCGAAGGGCAATCGGCGTGCCGTTTCTCGGGAACCTGAAAGACGGCATGATCCTTCCACTTATCTGGTTCGAAATCGGAATAGACGAACTTCCGGAACAGTTGTTGGAAATCGTCCAGAGCGCGCATTTCACAGTGGCCAACGTCGAATTGGCTTTGCAATGGGGTACTCTGATAACGATGATACTCTCCTTGAGTGCTTTGATAGCCTGTCTCTGGAAATATCGCTCGAAACAGGATATGGTTCTCCGAAGAAATTCATTCGTTTAAAACAATCTTCTTGAGATGCTCTGAACGAAATGGAAACCGCTTGAAAAATATGAACGAACGAGCGAAGACCATCGATCTATCAAAAAAAAGAAAACAAGAATTCCAAGGTAATACGGATGTCCAAAAAATATTAGAACTACATTTAGTCTAATTTTTTAGACGTTTTGAATTTTTTAAACGTTTCTGAGGTTTTCGTACTCGATTAGATGTTCGGTTAGAGACAAAAAATGCCGATAGTTTCTCGTAAAAGCACGGAGAAATGAATTTGTCAAGTAAAACTCGGTAACGTAAATAATGATTGTTGTGCAATTAGAATAATGTACGTTACTGGCAAACTATATTAATCATTTCTATATTGAGAGAGTCTGTCATTATGAAGCATAATTTCAATGCGATAATGATAATTAATAGAGTGTTCAAAAATAAAAACGGTAAAATGCTCATCCACACATATTTTGTTAACAACGTTTGTCGGTTTGACAAAACGTTTAACAAGCGAGTTTATTATGGATTTTAGGAATGATATTAATTCTATTTTTGTTTATCGCGAATAATAACGTTTTCAAAAATATGAATAAATATATTAATATTCGTTCGTAAAGTTAAAGGATATTTTTTAAAGGGCTTAAAAACAATCAACAAGCTTCGTAAAACTCCCTTTTATTCGTACGCGATCCACCGTGGAATCATTTAAGATTGCGAATAATCAATCCGGCGAGCGCCAAATCTAAGAGAATGCCGATGGACCAGTAATTCCTATGATAAGTTGACGTACCGTTGTTGCACCGTGAGAAAGTGACAGGGAGACACGCCCGCAACACGGCCAAAGCTGTGATTCAGACTTTAGTGCATCGGAAATAATGTGTAATTATGCCGACGGCGGTTGCGATCCGTTGACGGTTGTGGCATTTGCATCTCGTCGTATTATTACTTGGTGGTGTCGCCGACCGCAACGGTGAGTTACACCGCGCCGTAATGATCGACCTGTACTTAATTAAGCGGTGACGCACACGCGACGGCAGTACGTATTACATACGACCGTTCAATTAATGCTTCGTTATCTCAACGACGAGATTCGATACAGGTTTCTTTAATGTAAAATGTAAGTTTTTTGCAGAATAAGATATGTATATAAATTCACATAAAATTATTTAAACATTAAGATTCACTTTGATCAAATTTCTCTTATTTAATTAGTTATTAGATTTATTTTCAGCGGTCCAAATTCGTATCATAATTATAAGTTATAATTTATAACTTTTATCTCATTGAGGGCTCGCGAGACTCGCGGTATTTATCGATGTGCACCGCGTATCTATCTATCTTTCTCTAATTGTAATAAAGTCAAATGCAGAGAGAAAAGATTTTCTGTATGTCTCATATTGTATATATGTATGTATGTCTGATATTGTATAGAGGCACGAGCGCCGTTTATTTTTCATTTTATTACACTGATGGAAAAAGAATTTATTTTAATACGGCAGATATTTATTTTTGGCATTTACAGCTATCCCTATGACGATCTCCTACTTACCTTCGTAAGTGTTCTTGCTCCTTTTATCTCACGCTGCATTTCGAGAATTATTCTTTCGCGGGTATAATGGCTAATCATATTTATGTAAATCGTTCGGTACGCTTGATTTATCGCTGAGTCTACATGTGAGTTCACATTTTGATAACCCTAGCAACACGAGATGTGCTAAACACTTATTTCATCGGATAAACTCATTTTTGTATCAATTCAAAATGCATCGTCTGCACGCAGACATATCGTCCATCGTAGTACAGACGTAATGTAGACGATAAAAGCATAATGTGTCGCAACGCGGTATCACGCGATTGGGAGTGGAATAGAACATCAAATCAATCTCTGTGTGTCGTATCATAAAATTAATTCTATCATATATTTTCCTCATTCCTCCTGCATTTATCTTTCGGATAAGTCCCTAATCCTCTCTGTTCCTCAGACGCAAGAAGAACGAAAGGGCGAAAAAAATTCGAAAACACTTGGAAATTTCCAGGACAAAAGAGAAGAGACATATAAGAATAAGGCGTGAGCAATAAGTCAGAATTGAAGAGTTCCCATTCCTTTTTCTCTCTTTCTTTCATATCTGGAATTTAAATCAAAATATCAGATTGGTGCAAAAGATTCATATTTATAAAAATATGTGGAAAGCATAATTTCCAGAAAATTAAAACGAAATTATCATTATTAAATTCCAAAAAGAAATTTTCACTTCTTAAGGAATTTCAGCTACGTTCTTATTTAATATGAAAAGGAAACGATAAATCTTTTGCAGCAAGCTAATAGACTGTAACTCTATCTTTTTTATAGAGTTTATATACGCATGTAATTTTCGTGAGTTAGTAAAGTTGAGAAAGAGTATAGTTATCCAACTATATAACGATTACGCTGACACCAATAACCAGATTTCTCACGCTCGCGCGCAATTTGTTTGGTATCTTTTGATTTTTATCATACAAAAGTAATTTATTTATTAGGTCTAATTATGATCTACGTTTAATTAATTATTTATAATAATAATAATAATACATGTACAAACGAATAACGAGAAATAGTACAATCTTGGTAATTACAATCGATAGACGACAACGACGGCCGGGTTCTATGTACAGAAAAAGAGATTTCTGTCGTTCCGTTGTTGCTGCGTCTTAATTGCACAAACTACTCGTCGCAAACACGCTCGTGCAATCCAAATTGAAGTCGTGAACGAAGCTTGTCCTCGGAACAACGGCATGGACGGAATATCAATTTCATCTTTCATCCTTTACGTCAGTGTTCGCAGCCATAATTGCTTCGCACGATTAAACGACGATCCTTGAAGATCAATTCGATCGTGCGAAGCAAAGAGCAGCTCGTTATTAATATTAATAATCCTAATAAAAAAAACGGTGTTGCGTCATTATAAATTTTAATCGCCGAGTTTTTCGTAGCAATGACTCGACTTCAATTTCTTATTTCCGTGCAGTATCGTAAAAAAATATAGAACATTTGTCAGTTTAGTTGCCCATTCCATAATAATAATGTCAAGGTAAAATAAAATAAATCTAAATACCATATATATAAACACGAAATTCTATTTTGCGATCAATTTATCAGCTAAGAAGTCAACAGTGGACATTAAAAATCCGCGACGAAGCGCGGATCATCCGCGATGTTTTCATCGAGAAGACCTAGATTTTAAATTCGCTCACAGATATTTCTGAGTTTTCTCAACTCAAATTTTTAACTCGTTCCTTCACAAAGGAAAGATCCGTCGATTCGTCACAATAACATCTCGAGCAATAAGAGAAATAACGTCTACTCCACAGATCTCGAATTCGTCGCCGACTGTTGCTCGCGATTAATTTGTACTCGCGTGACTCAACACCGTCTGACAAAACACCATCCCGAGAAGAAACACACGTAATATAAATAAATTTAATATATCGACTGTCCGCGTGCGACCCGATAAAATTCGTGTCTCACTGGGCAGTCTCTCCTTCTTCTCTCTCCCTTCCTCCCAAACAGAACAAGTCAATGTCATTTTGACATCAAAGCGATGTTAAAATGATTCCAAAATGGATCATTAAAAGTCATTTTTCTATCATTTACGATTTGCTTTAACGTCAAAATGATATTATCATGACTTGTCCCAAACAACACGTTCAAAAAGGAGACATAAGATGTCTTAAAGACATCTTAGGTGCGTTCCGTTTTGCACTTGCAGCGCTTGTAAGCATCATTTGTTTAATATTTGCTAGACAACAAAGATGAACTGATGCTTACAGTGTGTGAACATGAAAACGAAACCCCTTGTATCTCGATTTTGGACTTTTTGTTATCTAGGGTTGTTCCGCTTTTTCTTTCTCTCTTGCGAAATTCAATGTGGAAATCCTAATCGAGATATAAAGCACATGCCCGTCGCCTATAAGATAAGTAAGATTATCGTACAAGTCCTCACGAGAGGGTACACTCGCACGCTACCCGGCGCACGACTCGTCTCGCGGGGTGGAACTCCGAGCACTCGCGCACTCGTTTCGATTCCCTCACTTGCAACCGGTTGGACTCTACTTGCTGAAAGCGGGATTCAGCTGGCCGGTCTTGGTGCTCGCGTTGTGGTTCGCCGGCAGTGGGTTGCTCAAGTGCAGCTTTTCCTGGCGTTTAGCGGCGCGCGCCAGGCACATGAGCGCGCCGAGCAGGACGATCGCACCGATCGCAGCAAGGGCGCCGGACACCGCAGCATGGGCCACCGGTGGCAGCTCCACCGCCAACTTCAGCAGGGAACGCATCTCCGGGGGTAGTTCGTCGACGCACTGCGCAATAGGAAAAAAAAACATGTTATTAATATCAGGATTGCGTTTGGCTCCGTTCAGCAGAAAAAGCTGCTTTGCAACTATTGTAAAATTCTTTTACATGATTGGTTTATACATTTAAATCTAGGGAACTAAGGGTAAGATTAATCATATTAGAGAATTTTACAATAATTTCAAAGCTGCTTTTTTGCTAAACGTATAAGCCTTTGTAAAAAAGAGAGAAATTCCTCTGCTCGATTTATCTATCCTTAAATCAAAAAAATTAAGAAAGAAAAACTAAGTAAGAGGAGCGCCATTTAAAGTCAAAGATGTTGGAATAATACATATATGTATTTAAGTAGTGTACAATTGTAATGTTAATTCAAGTAAGGCTTAAAATTCTCTCTCTCTCGGCTTTAGAAAGAGAGAGAGAGAGAGAGAATTTTAAGGCTCGCTTAAAGTCAAAGTAACATTGGCCTTTATTCCAACATCTGACTTTAACCGTAAATAGCACTTCTCTTACTTATGCCCGTTTCTACTAATATAGTTTAATCTTGGTTCGACTAATTCTTCATTTCTTTCTAGTTTCGAAAAATTAGAACTTCTAAGCATTTAATTCTAAGCAGTTAATTCTATCAATGTAAGATTAACTTTAATCTCAATTCAATTTACTGTTTACCTTCTTTTAATTTTAAGAATTAGGAAAAGATAAACAATTATAAGTTAAATCAAGATTAAAGTTAATCTTATGTGGGCCTTAGTAACTTAATCATATATTTGACGGTCTTGTGTATGTGTCTAACTTATTATTGTTAAAAAATTAACTAATTATTATTGTTAAAAAAAATTAATCTAAATAGATTGCTAAATTATATTGAAAAATTTCTCTTGTCACTATTAATTATATATTTCGGAAAAATTTTTTTTTTTAAATCGTGTTTTTCTCTGCCTTGCAACACATTTAAGCATTTAAATGTTTATAATGTCAATTTTATAATTATATAATAATTCTGCATAACGTGTTTTATCTCTCTCAATTTTAAAGGCTTTTTTTATCGTTTTGTAATATTTGAAAATATATAATTACTAATATTGTCTTGTCCATTAAAATAAAAATTAATTACTCTAGATCATTCTACTTATATATGTACATAATATATTAATGTACAAAATTAATATGGATGTATTCGTATACTAATTCCATGGATATTTCTCTCTCACTTAGAAAATATTTAAATAAGTTAAATTAAAAATACATTAAGATATAAAATTAAAAGAGGAATATTGGCTGCAATATACATTATGTATGAAGAATTTAAAAATTAAAGAACATCCAGTTTGGTCGGATATATTTTATTTGAAGTATGCTGTCGTCGGAGATGTAACCTCGAAACAAGAAGATCAATCTTGGTTTTCATGTTTGCTTTAGCGAGAACGTTTCTCAAGATGACCAAATCAAAGTTCCTCGCAGTCTCGAGTATGTGCCGTCTTGAGTACAAAGAAAATTCTCAGAGTCGGAGAATTTGTTCCCTCTCTTCTTTTTTCTTTTTCCCTCGTCGCGGCGCGGCGCGGCGCGGGGACAACGTCAAACTCTTTATTAGCAACGTCGAGACGAGTTCCATTAATATGAATCATGGGCGAAAAGCGTTCGACAATACGTTCTCCTCTACGTGCATGGTATTCAAACGCACGTCGTTGCCGAACGGCGAAACGGCGAACGGCAGGCACGTTCCCGTCATTGTCGAGGCAGAGATGAAAATTTCACCTGCATGACCGACTCGAGGATGATGGCGACAATTTGTAAGCGACGTGGTGTCCCGTTGTCAGTAATGTAGACTAAAGAGGGAATATCAGACGCATCCTTGAAAACTGAATTTGATTCTATTCGCAAAACGAGATTCCTCATAGCGTTACGCTACGATCAAAGTGGCTCGCTAAATTATTCAAGATTTGGAAGGTACATCTCTCATGCGATTGCTAATGAGTAATAATTAATGTCTCGAGTAAATCTTCCAATCTGCGTTTCTCTGTGCCGAAACGTGTTATATTTCAGTATTTTGATATTCACGAATCCTGTTTTGTGAATGAATGCGTTGTTTCTTTTCCATTTTGTCTATGACGCAAACGCGCATTAACACGCAAACTCGTCCGACGTCGTCGTCATTCGAATAGAGTGAACTACATCTGATTGCATGCAAGGCTGGGTAATCATTTAAAATGCCAAATATAAAATACTTAAAAAAATGTATTTAAAATGCAAAATGTTTTTCAAATCCACTTTATATGTAAAATGAGTAAATAGAATTTTAAATAGTTTTCAAATGCAGAATGGTTTTCCTTACATATATTTTAATATACATTTTTTTAAGTATTTTACATTTAGCATATTTTAAATAGAATTACATTTTAAATGGCATTTTAAATGTAAAAATACCCAGCCCTGCATTTTGAATGTTCATTTCGTACCATTTTTAGTCTTTTTTTTCTTGTTTCCATTCTTCCGTCGAAGTCAATGGTAAAGATTGTTTGTGCAAGGGCACAACGAGAATCTTCCTATACCTATATTTTTTAAATATATTTTTATTTTCTTTTTTTTTAGTTATTTTTATGCGTTTTACATACATGGACACTTAAAGGAGACAAGCGAGTCTCGAACATCTTCTCACTTACGTCGAAGCACTACTCTCATTAGCATAATTAACAAAATTCACACTATGTTGGCAAACTTAATAATTCATTTTCTTAATAGATAGTTTATTTATAACAATATAATTATCAACTATAAAAAAGCGGTCATCTTTACTTTTCACTCGTAGCCTAGATTTAAGATTTATAATTTAATCCATGCATGAGCTACTGTATTCATTTAGCATTTAATTATGTGTGCTGTGTAATAATTTACACTAAACACGCAATAATTTATACATAACTATTCAGCACAAATTAAAATTTTGCAGAAAACTGTCTACCGATACGTAATGCGTTTTTACAATATTATGTCGTGAGTAACGATAGATAACAATCGAAAATTCAAACAATCATTGCGAGAGATCCATTTCGTCAAGGATATTGTAATTATGAATTAATGCACATAATGCATTAATTGTCATGTGATGTTACGTATGATATATAAACAGCGTTATTATATTATATTATTAGCATTTTTATATAATTACTAAACAATTTTATATAATTACTAACACAAAATCAATGGGTCCAATCAATCCTAACAGCACAGACCTTCAGAGGACGTCCATATGTCCTTTAAACATCCTAAGGACATCCCCAGAGGCGTGTTCGAATTCCCACCCGAGTGCTCTCCGAGTGTTATGTCATCCTTGTTTAACTTTCGGTAAATAACAAGGATGGAGTGATATATAAATGGTACTCGGATAGGAATTTGAACATAGCTCAGGATGTATCCCGAAATGTGCTATTAGGATATCTAATAGAACTAATAATAGACAATAGTGCTGGATATAATTAAAAAGTTAATCATGTACTTACATCCTCAAACCACATAATGGGGAAAATAATGTCGGGGAATGAAGCGACCTGCTTAATATCTCGCACCTGGCTGACTGCGAGATTAATTTGTACCCTCGCTCGCGCCTTCATAGCCGTGCCCATTATAGGCTGCACGTCAATGTAGAGCTGATGTTTCTCGGGATCAGGCGGAGATATGCCCTTCACAGCCTCCCGTAAGGCTGGATCGGCTGGAAGAAACAATCAAATAGGTAAATAACGTGATGAAGGAACGTGATTCTAAATCACTCGACAGAACTAAGCTATTATTACTATTTCTTTCTCTCTCTCTCTCTCTCTCTCTCTCTCTCTCTCTCTCTGTCTTGTATTATCTCGTATCGCCATTAATGAGAAAACTTGTATAAATTTGCATATATACGTATAATCTGTCCTCTCTTTAATTTTCTTATATTGTTGTTTATTATCGTTTATTCGAGGAAACTCACAGTCTTAATTTTATACATATTTTGTTCTTTATCAAACTTTTGTTCTATTATACTACGTTATTATCACGTTCAAAAATTCTTTTTTACTTATTCTGTATTACTTATTCTTTATATTCTTAAAAGGTTTGTCCTGGAAATTAATAAATGCTTTCTATCTTTGTCTCTACAAAATTAAATTAGTTTATATTTATTTGACGTGAATCAGCAGAGATGTCAGTTTAACCATTAGTCTGGTTACGCTCGTGCCTTTACATAATAACGTTGCTTCGCGGTGTCAAAAGTCACCGCGTGGTACGTGCGGTTACACGTACAAAACGGACGTAATGCACCACAAGTGGCACTTCATCGTCAGTCGAGTGGTTTAAGAACCATACTTAAGACTCTTAAGGTATTTCAAAACGTATAAACAGAAAAGCAATGATATTTTAGAAATGGAATTCATCATTCTATCCGTCTTTTCCATTTAAAAAAAAAATGATCAAGACTGCGCGCGCGACTTCTCTTTGCTATTTTCGCATTTATAATTAAATGGTTTTTAAAGCAGGTGTTTATATGACCATTAAAACAAAATAACAATTGACCGTTGTACTCTTTTTTTGAATGCAGATGCAGGGGCCACTTACAAAATATTTGGTGCCGAATTCGTAGAGAAATTCGCAAGATGTCTTGTGTTATTCGAACGAAATCGAGTATCATAAAGCATTTTGTATAAGGTGACCAATTGTCCCAAATTAGAAGGAACAGTCCCAAATTTTGTCTCAAATTAAGAACATGATTATGAATTATCCCTTTTTTAAGTGCGAAAATAATAAATGTAAAATAATAAGTAAAAATAATAAAGATAAAATATAATTTTCAACTAAATTCTGTAAAGAATTTTATGATTTTTTATTTAAAAACCCAGATATTATTCATAAAATACATCAGTAGAAAAGTACAATTTTAAAAAATAAAATATATGATCTCATAACTTGATGTAATTAGTGTTATGATCTCACATATGATGTTATATATATTAATTAATTATTAGTTATTTAAATATACAATAATATAACATTGTTCATGTGTTTTATTAACAATTATAAGAAAAAGTTTATTTATAAAAATTTAATTACAACAGTATATCGATTTTTTTAAACGTCCCTCTTTCCTTTTTAAGAAGTCGATCACCTAAACTTTGTGCTGTACAAAGGAAATCGAGTATCTTGCGCATCTTATTTTACGAGAGAACGATTTCACACACGACGGTGAAACTAGACTTCTACCGGAGCGTCATTTAAAATCTGCAGCGTTGAAAGTAAAAGTTTGCGGTGCGAAAATATATGCGCGATAAATGCGAGAGAAACAGTTCGTATAATATTTCGTGGGAGAACCACGGCGGATGCCATGAAAGAGATTGTTCCTAGGAAAAATAGGTCTCATAGTAACAGACTGTTCGACCGACTCCAACTTCTAGTTGTAGTCGCGCGGAGCCGGAAGCGACGCGACAAGTAGATCTCGCTTACGAAACTAGCACGCACGTAAACGATCTTCGTTAGACAGCCTGTCGGTCGGTCGGTCGGTCGGTCGATTACCCGTTCTACGTAAAGAAAAGAAGACACGTGGGCGCAAAAGGATGAAAAATTGATCCGCTTGACAGCGACCAGGAAGTAGTGACGAGCGATCGCAGACACATGGATGAGAAGCGTTGGCGACGGGAGGAAGGAAATGCATGGTATGTTGCATATACGACGCAAATAGACTTATCGCGATAATCTGCTAAGAAAATAATTCCCAGCAAATTATGTGTTGCGCTTACGTAAGACGATACACTTTTACATACACGCAAGAGATTGATCGCGTAACGATCGACCCGAACGATGCTTAGATTCGCAGTGTCAGAGATTCATGACACGATACGTTACGTCAAGTATCGTATGATGTGTATAGCGTTCCATGAGTAGCAGAGATCGTAATTGCTCACTATAAATCCTAGGAATAATAATAATAATAATAATAATTACGGCAAAAACAAGACGCGATACTTGCTATGCGTTACTCAATCATTTCGCATCATCTTGATGTATATATCATCTAACTTTAAGATATCGCAAGTAATTCTGATAAGTACGATAATTGGCAATAAATAAAAATATCTCGCGCGCGCGTTTCGAATCTCATTACGACAGTAATTTGTAAATGAGGTTTCGTCGATGCGGCCAGAAACCGCGGGTTACGTACACTTACCAAGGTAGAAATGCGGGAAAGTGATGAGAACTGGCGAATCGTACTGGCACAGGGAGACGTTGAATGTGCCCTCCGGTGCACACGGTGGTCCAGCTGGACAGTAACACTGCTGCGACGGCATATTTTCTACCGAGGTGAAGACATTCGTCGGCGGGGCAAATCTGTAGCCAGGAACGCCTCCGGTGGCTATTACTTCGCGCTAGAAAAAAAATTTTCTTTGATGGCCAAAGTCAATACTTTATTGGAAGCATTGACTCATATTAGTAAAATTAGTACTGCCCTATTAAATAAGTAAAAGCACAACTTACACGGAAAAAAATGGTTGAATAATTTTTGTCTTACAAGACTATAGTAAAAATGTTCTGGTTATTTTTGCCAAACTTATGACAAACTTTATTTGTATCTGAATGTAAAAATATCGAGAGTTATAAGGTAAATATTACAATGATAATAAAATGCAAATGATTATTACTTTACAGAAGAGCAAGTCATACTTTATTCTCAAGATTGTAAACACGTATAAATCTTCAGACTTTAAACACTTATATTTTTTTACAGCGCAGTAAAGTAATTTTATCAGCGTTACAGCAAAAAATACTCGTTGATAAAGTAAATTTCATAATATTCAATACAGTAGCATAAAATTTATAACTTTACGTAATGTAAAAAGTACCTTACAGTATAGCTATACGACGATTCATTTTTACTAGGAAAGTAAAATGAATTTTACATAAATGGGCGCCTATCTCTGTATGGATCTTTTAATTCCATAAAATTTATTAAAATTCTAACACACATTAATTTACATTTTTCTCCGTGTGAGGTTAAAAACAAAACTAAAAACTCTAAGCGATGTGAAACGTGATTATATCAATTTTTTTATACTAAAAAATTTGATATAATCAAGATATTGGTCAAGATATTAATATTATTAATTATATATGTTATTCATTATGTTATTAAATTATATAGATAAATGATACACTATGTAAACAAAAGCAGAAATGATTTTTTTCGATAATCTCCTGCTTTCATATTTTACCACCTTGAAAAATTATTAAATCGGAGTCTGAAAAGGCTATCAAACGCCTCTGGTCGTATCAGTTGAATAATTAAGAACGACCAACAAAAAAACACAAACCTGATAAACCAGCGGCAACGTCCGACAGAGATCCTTCTCGAAGACCTTGAGCACGGTCTGCTTCGTGATATGAGGCGGGAATATACTGCCATCGGTGCCCATGATGGAGTCGCATTCTTTCGTGGTCCAGTGTCCGAGAGCGTCCTTGCCGTTCCACCTGTCCATTAATCCGAATTTGGTGATATCGGTACTGCCTGTGAACATCGTGTACAGATCCGTCCCGGTCGCGTTCTTGCCATAAAGCAGACCGAACTGATCGTACGGCAGCTTTTGTTCCTTGGGCACAACGTCCTTGGCCAGCTTGAGCAGAGGGTCATCGTAACCCCAAAGTAGCTGGTCGACCGATACCTCAACGAACGGCTTGATTTTCAGAATGTCCATGATGGACGCCATCGCCAATCGCAAGAAACGAGCGGCGTGTTTCGACTGACTGGTAGCCGATAGCATAGGAACGTTCGGCACGACCACCAAATCATCATCGGAACCGGATGACAGATCCTAACATTTTGATGAGAAAAGAAAGAAAATGAAAATCTGATCAAGTCGCGACTGATTAGTACATACGATGATTTTTCAGACTTTTATTAAACACGATAAAGTAACTGTTCCTATATTAATTTCAAACAAACAAAATTAAAACTACAATAATTCATAATTAATTTAATAATGAGCAAATTACACACTATTAGCGTGTCTTTAAGACACACTAATTTTTTATGTAAAAAAGTTCTATATAAATATTATAACTAATTACTTAATGCTTCTAGATTTCCAAAGAAAAGAATATGCAGAACGCGAATGACTCAATCGTGTACATTAAGAATTAACATACACACACATACGATAAAAATAATTAATAAAAGATATAGCGTATTATTATAGCTGATATAGCGTATTATTATATAAAATTTAAAAAAAAAAGTTACACAAAATATATAAGTCACGCGCATAGGAAAAACAACGCAATGGAATAAAAACAATTAAATAAAAAACAAAGATAATAACAGAAAAGAATACGTAATAATGCACGATAAATAAAATAATTTGCGAAAGAAACAGAGATCGTTCAGGCAAAGAATAAAAATCCACATTAATCCGCGAGCCGTTACAAAGCATCCGCATAATAAATATTTTCTTCCATAAATTTTCTCTCGAAGCAAGAACGGTCCGTGTACATATTGTTTTTCTTGTCGCCAAGTTATACGATAATACACTTGACTACGCCGTGGAAACGTTTCTCTGAAACGACGAATGTAGAAAGTCGCGGCAGTGATTTCGATGCACGAGCAAGAGTAGCCGTGCAGCCGCAAGTCGACAGAGGAAACGCGGCTATGACGGATTTAAATAAACCTGGAGGCGACGTGACGCCTTCGATTGTCATTCAACGCGGATTCACTGGTATTTTTTTTCTTAGCCGACGTTGTTCCCGTGCTTCTCGAATAAACGAACAATCAAAGATCGTGATACATCCTATGCTTTAAAGACGCGCATTGTCTTGAATACTAATCAAATGATTCTTATAAAAAGAATATCTCAGTCTCGGTCTCAGCTGTTTTAATGGACCACCTTGGAAAATGTTCGCGTGAAAAGAAAGCTAAGCATTAGATATTTACATATTTATATAAAAAGTTAAATATATATATATATATAAGAAAGTTAAATATAGGTATATGTTCATATTTTGTATAAAGCAACGATTAATTAAAAGATACACGATATAAGTTTAAAAAAATTGCAATTTCCATATGGAAAGATATAAATTTTAACAAATTATAATTTCAACGAGAAAATTAAACGTTTATTAAAAGATCAATATTGATATAGCTATCTAAGTGTAAATAAAAAACATCAAACTTTATTTAAACGAAGAGTGAGAGTTTTCAATTAACATTATTGCTGTACCATTAATTAAACAAGACTTACTGAATTAAAGATGAATGTCTTCTTGACTTTGTAGGTGACGGTTCCATTATCGTTGAATTTGATATCCACCTTCTCCCAACGTTGTTCGTAAACGTACGGACCCAGCTCCTGCAGCGCTGGTTTCTCGCCGTTGTTCAAAAATTCGTCAGCGTTCGTCACATTGTAGATGTAAACTTGCATACGTGGTACGACCGGCGGCTGCTTCCAGAATTTGTACGCGCGTCCGCCCTCTCGTATCGCAAGCTCCTTGTCCAGGATTAAGTTGATGAGATTCGGAAATAGAACCGCCAGAACGGCAGCCAGGATTATTAGCAAGACTCCGCACGAAACGGCCGCCCCTGAGGAAGAGGAAGGAAAGATGAGTCACTGCCGTTAGTTAGAAGTGCGCTTTGCTTTTTTTTTAACGCTGAACGGAATTCGCATTAAAAATTGTGAGAATTAGTAGGTTAAAATAAGTAAAAATAGAAAAGAATTCAGAATTTTCGTTATATTTGTAGCTATTGTAGTCAAAGTACAAAATTAATTTATTTCGATGTATATTGCATGAAATAAGAAAAAGTTTCTCGTTTCTGGACTCGTGATTTCATGCGGTATTGTTGAAGTAACGGCAGCCTTAACAACCGCAAAGCATTGCGTTTTAAGAATTTATTCCTGTAGTTACATATACTCGTGAAATCAATGCAAAAAGTCTAAGGAGAGCATAGAAACGGCAAAATTAATTTATTATATAATTTACAAAGATACGGAACTTCTGTTCATTTTTATTCCATTTCTGTCGGTTCTTATCATGATCCTTCATTTTTACACTTTGTATCAGAAATAGCAATTCTGGGGACCTGGAGTAATTAACGAGTAACACGATTATCTTTCGAGGTAATCATGAATGTACTTACGTCACGACCTAACGACCTTCGATCGAGGTTGTCGACCTAACGATCGACTCGATTAATAGGAGTCAAACACAAAAAGGAACAAGGACAGCTGGTTTTGAAAAAAGATGCCTTATGCGACATCTCCTTGAAACGGTCGTCTTCCTTCCCGTCGCCACACATATAATATCGCGTATTATATCCTGGATAAACTTTATGTCCCTTCTAATGACCGTATCAAACTGGATCGACGATTAGGATTAACGGTTACCTCGATTTTGTTTCAGCTAACTACACTGAAAACCCCATTTAATTGAATCAATTGATCTCTTATTTGGATATGGACAAATAAATCCTTGATTGATGCAATGAAATAATTTACTTGAAGCAAAAAGTTTGATTGTTGTTCCATTTTACTTGTTTCTGATAACATAAATAATAGGATTCTCAGTGCACGATGCAACGAGTCCATTGTGATTGGTTGAAATAGAACCGAGCAACCATCAATCGTAAGTGTCAACTCGTAGTCTAATATGAGTTTAAGAACGAAAGAATCGCTAAATGTAAACCAGTTGTAAGCATTTTGCACCTTTCTCATAAATATTTACCCTTATGTACGGTCCGTTCCTCGCGTATGTGTTGCGTGTTATTATTTATGCACTTATGCGACCGTACACTTAACGTTCTGCAGTTACTTGCGGTAAGCAAGTGTCTGGCAACCGGTTAATCAAAAAGATGTAACGCTAAATCGAGAATCGAAGATTCGGGATGAAAGACTCGTAAGAATGTAGATATTATAATATCAATTATTTCACGTTGAAGATTTAAAATTATGCGTAAAACGATGACAAGATGAAAAGTTATCAGGACCATCAGAGGAATTTTATGAGGCGTATAAATGTAAGAAATATATCTTTCCTATCTTTTTTTAATTATAAAATATATAGTATCTCTTATTATTTTTTATTTATGTCTTTAAATTTCGTATTACTTTTATTTTTAATCTGTTTAAATCAAATGTAAAATCTCTTGATATTTTAAATTAAATATATATCTTTGATTTTATCTATGTAAAATCTTTTAATATATGCGTGCCTTGATTGCACGAAGAATTAGGAAATATAAAGAATTGAGAAATTTATCCTTCTCGGCTATTTATACCAAAAAGAGTCTTAGCATGTCCAATACCTTCACCTCATTAGTCAAATCGTGAATTTTGTTTGATTCTCAAGTATCACACTTGCGGGCAATTATAACTGTTTAGCAATAAACATCTACGTACTAATACAATTTTCATGGCGAAGTCAGCCATTACATAAATTTCACGCGACGCGACGTTGTGTCCCTCACATGATTAGTTGTCATTAGATTAATGTTAAACACATATTTAATTTTCTTACCAATTTAAGTAAATTCATAAAAAATTCATTATTTCAAGAATCATTCAATATTTCTCAATATTAAATATTTCTCATTATTTAATTATTTCTTCAATATTTAATATCTCTTACTAATTTAGATAAATTTAAATAAATATTCAATATTAATAGCTATATAGGTTCTTCATTTTAATGCATTTATATAATATAACGATTTTTTGCGTAATTATCTACAATTAACAGCTGCTGTATAAATACATTAACAAATCTCATTGTTAGATCTTCATTAGATTCATAGAATGTTTACGTCCTTCGTATGATCGTCAATTGCATTGTTTGTTTTCCGAGTAGAATTATCAGCCGTACTCTTTTTTAAAAGTACATGTACATACTCTTTTTGAGGTCGTAAAGCCTCTATTTTGCAACTGCATAAGCGTAGTTGGTAAGTGGTTGTAGTTGTAAAAATTCACAGCCGAATGCGAGAAGAATATTCGACTATGATTGGCCAATTCTTACAACCACTTACAACTACGCTTACGTAATTGTAGAATAGGCTTTAAATTTCTAATCATTAATTAAAATTCTATATTTATAAAATTATATTAATAAGAATTGTCAATAAAATTATTCGTAAAATTTTTATTTCATTAAATACCTAAATTTAACGCATAAAAAATGATACACTCTCCTTCCACCCCCGAATCATCATCTTCTTTTATAAAATATTCAGTGTACTCTCTCTCTCTTTATTTTCTTGTGACTCAGATGTGGTAACCCTATTCGTGAGGCCTGCGGGTCCATTATCACGTCGATATATCGCGTTCCTTTTCGTCCCTCACAATGAAATTACAAAACCACCGCCTACGCGACATGCAAGCGGAAGAAAGCTGACCGGCGCGGGCGCCTGATACATCACGCGCGCGTACATCGGTCTCGCTTTCTAGTAGAACCGTGCAAGTCGAAGTCGCGTTCGCAGTTTCGCATCTAACGGAAGAAATGCGAGACTCTCATCCCCCCTTCTTTACCCCCGTTTGTTCTGACTTTTCTTTTCCTGCTTTTCACGCGCGCGCGAGCGTATTTACTTCACAGTCCCGCAGGATGATAATTTTTGCATGGTTGCGGTTGCATCTTTTTATATTGAAAGAAATAACGGAACCGGATGTGTTCAGATCGCAATATAAGGTGAAACCGGAAGCGTAAATAATCGTGATTCTCGAAATTTATGAAGCGATATTAATTCTCTAGACCTCAAATAATTCTGAAATGTTTTCTTATTTGCTTTTCTTGTTGAGTGTTCATCTTACATCATTTCCGACTTATCAAATGCAGACTTTAGTCATTATACCTAGTTAGAAGAATAAAAAAACTCAGCGCTTGTGAATTTTTCAACTTAATTCCTATTTTTCCAGGCAATAAAGGAAGGTCATCGATATCGACATATCACTTTGTGTTTTTAGACAATATTTCTTAAACAAAAGGTAAAAATACATCTTCACAAAACATAAATACAAACTAAAAAGTGTCTTCTATCAGATAGTATAAGCAGTTTTAATAATAAAATGTTTACAATTTTGCAATAATTAAGTTTTTCGTAAGTTATGCAAAAATGAGCGTCTGACAAAATAGGCTCCAAAACTGATATAGTAGGCAATAATGCCAACATTTCTATTCTATAAATAAAGATATATCCTATTATGTAAAGAAAACTAATTTATGAAACTATAAACATTTAAAATGACATAATATTATCAATAATACAGTCACTATTATTTTAATTACGCAATTTGCAAAAGAACACCGTAAGAATTTTCTTTTCGGATTCATAGAATTTGTTTTTAGCTGATTTGGTATAAAAATAAGCCACAAATATATGAAAATTATGAGTTTGTACTTCTTTAATTAGCTAAACAGATCACATTTTTATTAGTATTAATAAGGTGCAAAGGTTAGTTTCTAAGAAATAAGGGGATGTCGCTTTAGGAGACCTATGTCAGTATCGGTACTTTCCTCTACTTTATGATTAAAATACGTAAAAATGCGAATTGTTTTATCTTCTTCGGAATTGGATCGTGCTATCAAGTGGTAAGTATAAAGTCAAAATAAAATAAAGAAAAATGCGAATAATCATTATCGCGATGAGAAACACAAACAAACATTTTCAAAACATCTTGCGTTTTTTTTTCCTCGAGACCGTAATTCTTGCTTGCTAGCTACGTTTTGCTCGCCGTGGCGTAAACTCGAGCGAGGGAATTTCTCTTATTCCGAGGTGTTGCGACCGTGCAACCATGCGTTTTCGAGTACTTGACCTCCATTCCCTACTTAGCACCGTCTAACTTCGTGAATGGTGCGCGATGTACAGTTGCGATGCACATCGTAATTCCGTACATTACGCCTATGGAACAATAGCGTGTTAACTGCGAGTGACCAACTGGGACATACGCGAGAAGCCAAATCATGTAATCTCGTAGGTATGCACATAAGATCATGTATGCTCACATACGAGATTACAATCAAGCGTTTGACTCTAGATATAATTAATATTTCCAACCAAAAATTATTTGTGCGAAAAGAATATTTATTTAATATCGGTATAATTTTTTTCTAAAATGTAGGAAAGAACCGTTTTGTTGAAATTTAACTCAATACAAATGAAAATTTTGTTGAATTATCAAATTAATTATGTAAAATATTTAAGTATTGATAACAAGTGTTGCTAAAAATTTTAACATTTAGCAACTAATTTGAATGTCCTACATAATTGTTTTGGTCCAAACAAAATTATTTTCAAATCGATATCTATATAAATTTTTACCCCTGATAAAAATTTTTTATGTATAATATATAAGAATATATATAAATATATATTATTATATATTGAAATATATTATTATATATTGTCCATATATTTCTTTCTTTTGTAAAATTTTTGTTTTGTACAAAAATAATAACAATCATAATAAGAGAAGACAAAAAATAATTAAAAGAATAATTTTCTTTTACAAAAAGTTTGAAGAAATAAAAAAATTGCACATATATTATTATGATTAACGATGCATATATGTATATGATTATATAACACCCAAAAAAATATTCTGCTGTTTAGCGCTTCCGTGTCAGAGGATTTTCCATTTATATACAACTTCAAGAAGATATTCTATAAAATAGAGAAATTTCGTATAACTATAAGGTGCTGGATTTCATTGCAATCCTTTTAATACTAGAAGAATGTCTTGCATGTACTGACATGCACGCATAACCCTACGATAGCACGCAAATGACAAATTTCTAACAAATAACTAAATAAGTGCAACTAGTATCTTACTATTTTCCCTTATTTTGAATTCCCTGATAAAAATTTTTTATGTATAATATATAAGAATATATATAAATATATATTATTATATATTGAAATATATTATTATATATTGTCCAAATATTTCTTTCTTTTGTAAAATTTTTGTTTTGTACAAAAATAATAACAATCATAATAAGAGAAGACAAAAAATAATTAAAAGAATAATTTTCTTTTACAAAAAGTTTGAAGAAATAAAAAAATTGCACATATATTATTATGATTAACGATGCATATATGTATATGATTATATAACACCCAAAAAAATATTCTGCTGTTTAGCGCTTCCGTGTCAGAGGATTTTCCATTTATATACAACTTCAAGAAGATATTCTATAAAATAGAGAAATTTCGTATAACTATAAGGTGCTGGATTTCATTGCAATCCTTTTAATACTAGAAGAATGTCTTGCATGTACTGACATGCACGCATAACCCTACGATAGCACGCAAATGACAAATTTCTAACAAATAACTAAATAAGTGCAACTAGTATCTTACTATTTTCCCTTATTTTGAATGGCTATTCGAGTTATTATAATAGAATTTTCTATGGAGGAATTAATTTTTTATCACAGCTCTTATGTCTTCATTTTAGATGAATGTGCTATAAAATACACGCGCCTGATTTATGTGAGATTTTTTGCTTAGAGGAAATGCTATTTATTAACGATTAATGCAAAATTTCGGACTTAGAACTTTGGTCTCTATTCATAAAAAGTGTAGACTATACGCCCCAATAGCACAGATCTCCAAGAGACGTTCCAAAGAACATTCAGAGAATATCTCTATGTCCTAAGAACGTTCGCCAGAACGTCCCTCGAATAAAGTGTGCTATTAGGGCGTCGAATCAACTTTCAAGTAATATAATCAGAAATCCGGTCATTTAAGGAACACGTGATTACCAAAGCGCATTTACGCAAGTGCGCTGAATTAGGAATCGTGCGGCATTCCCTGTCGTGATTACACGTGAAAAACAGCATAAGCGTAAAAATCAACTGTCCCGGAGATCTTGCGACACCTCTTTGTGTGCCGTGTATGACCGATTGTTTGGCTAAAAAGCCATTTACGTTTTCAGTCACGTAGAATGATATGCCGGGCGGGACCGCGGCCTTCAGAACGAATGATTCCACTTTGCAACGTCCGGCGCACATGACCCGGCAGGAGTGGTCCATGTGAACAAGTCTCAAAATGCGGTATATTGAGGGAAAAAGAAAATTAACATTTCATCCGTTAAATTTCCCTTTCGGATGCGATCACGAGGAAGGGAATAAAAATTACTGCGCGCGTTTTGCAGCAATATTGAATGTCAAAGACAATTGATTGCACAAGGAGAAGCGCAGGGACGAAGATGAGGGTGAGGGAGACGGGCGTATTATTAACCCGTCGAAAAATTGCACGATTCGCTTCGAGACATCGGATATTGCATCGCGCGTAATTATCGATCGGCAAAACGCGGACAGACGATTACAGATAATTTTTATTGCCAGGGTTGCCTTCGGACACGTTCCCGCTGACATCGCGGTCAAAAGTTTTAACATCTTTTAACGAAATTGCAACTTGATACAAATGTCATTACTTGTATTTTTTCCTGATAAAACGTTTCTCGAGGGATAAAGCGGCCTCGACGATCTTGCAAACATCCTATAGAAGGGCAATATATCGCTCGTCCTTGTTCGAACAAGACCATGACAACTTCAAAATGTTGTTCTCCTGACAAACGCGAAGTCGGTGGTCGACAACCATACACGCGCATCGACTGCATGCGCAATAAGCGACCTCGTCGTCATGTAATAGCTTCGTTCTTATAGGAGAAAGGATGTCTTCGCATGACGGATTCGAGTCGCACGAGATCGAACGAATGCCTCGCAACGTACTCGACGATCGAGGTGCATTATAGTACATTATGCATTCAAGTACTTGCGATATTTTGTAAAATAATATTCTGCAGACTGCATAATGTAATATGTTTTCAATCTCTGTTTACTTATATCCATTAAAAATAAAAAAAGAATCAATTTTTTATCTATTTCTTATATCTGTCTATGTTGAAAAATGTTTCTTTAGAACGCTACATTTTCGTTGCTTTGTTAAAATTACAGCTCTCAATCTTAAAAAAAAAAACATAAGTCGATTTAATTAATGACCGAATTTGAGTCGCACGAAACCGAACGAATACTTTGCAACATACTCGACGATTGAGAAAATTCAAAAAAATTTGAGACGCCATATTTTATATTTGGGGTTAGTAACAAAGAAGATACTGTACTCTTCATATTCATGTAGGTTTGAAAAGATATCTGTGTATCTGGAAGAGAGAGAGAGAGAGTCTATGGAGAGTTTTATATTAAGCAAGGTAGGTAATGGAATTTCGGTTGTTACTGCAGTTTATAAGAACATATCCTGTTTTCTCTCTCTTAAGCTTTTATAAAACATAGAAAGTATGTAAACAGGATTTAATTATGGATGAGTTTAAGTATTTTAATACAAAATTTGGTTTTTCTTGTAATTTTAATGTTTATTTTCAATATTATTCAAATTATCCTTTAAGATATTCAAATTGCCCCTTAAAATTGAGTTTCATTAAAATTGTAGGGGGAAATCGGATAATGGCATTATACCTCAATATTTAAAGATTAATATTTTATAGTTTGGGTAAATATTCCTTAAATATGTGAATTTTCCGCTACATATTCAAAGAAACGATAAAATTATTATTTTTCGAGAAATTGTTTAAAATGTTTGAAATTATTCAAATTACCCCGCTATACCCTATACTGCATTATTATGCATTCAAGTATAACTTGCAATATTTTATAAAATAATATTCTGCAGACCATATAATGTAAAATGTCTTTAATTTCTATTTATTTATATCCGTAAAAAATATAAAAAAATAAATTTTATCCGTTTCTTATTTCTCTTTACGTTAAAAAACAGTATTTTTCTTTTTAGAATTCGCTACATTTTCGAAATTATAATCTTTTCAAAATTGTAACTAAATTCTATACATCAATCTTACAAAAATATAAATTAACTTAATAATACTGATCATAATATTAGTGATAGTCGGACAAATAGAACTTTCTAAGTATTAAGCATAATTTAGAGTCTAAACTTTAGACGATGCACGATTCGGCGAACGAATCGTGAGAACGAGACGAACTCATGGAAAGATCACGACGAGCGAATCGATCGAAGGCGAGGAACGTGCATGGTTTTAAGAACTGAAAGTTAATTCTGTTCTTTCAAGGCTTGGCGAGTTTGCATTGGGCATGGAAGAGAATTCTGAAGTATAACGATGAATTAATTATGCGAGGCACACGTACAATGCGTCAATTGACGTCACAAGATTGACCTTACAAACACCATATACGAGTTATAATACGAATATGGTTCGCCGTTGTTTCTTTTTTCGGTGCCGATTATCATGGCAAGTCGACTTTTTATTACCGATTAATTAAGGCAACTTGGATCAGAAGCCTCGATAACATGACATACATACGCGTGCTTATACAAGAACAGTGAAAAATATTATAAATGTAAAATTGTGACCTTTCAGAAGAATTACTGGTTCAAGGTTTTCGTATACGAAAAGAATTTCGTACGACTTCTTAAGAAAAGTACAGGATGTAAATATTTCGAAATTTCACACGTTGCTTAGAAGTTGCGGCTTTGTTATTAACAATGTTATTAAGAATGATAGCAAAAAAAAAATTTAAAATTCAAATCACATAGTACTCTTCATTAATGCAATTGTTGTGAAACTTGAAAAAGTAAGTAATGGTATGAAAAACATAAAGCATATCGAGGACAATTATACCTCTCCATCCACCATGTGGAATTTTACACCTTCCGTCAGCAAATTGGTTCTCTAAACTTTAGTGCAGATTTTTATATTCCTCCGGCCTGTACAAAAATCTAAAAAAATTCGTATATACTTGTGAAAGCTTTAAACAAGTTTTTACTATCATAAAAGTCGGAGTATATTTTATATTTATTTCTTCCAGATTTAAATTAGAGATATACGAATCAAGATGTAAGATCGAATAGAATCAAATCGAATTTGAAATTTTTACGTCGAATCGAATCGAATCGAAACTTTTTTAATTTGAAAATGAATCGAACTTGAATGAAATTTTCTCGTATTTATATTAAAAATTAATTTAAAAGTAATAAAGTATTTCAATAATGTTCCAGATTTTTTTTTAAATAAACGTCCATGATTCGCGGGAATCCATGAAACATCCGTTCTATCGTTAGAATGGAAGTGAGAACTATAGCTTTAATCGGTATTACAACTCTCCTTTAAATAGAACAAATAAAATAGGTGATGGATTTAAAATCTAATTATCGATGATTCGAAATTTTTCTCTTAGCTTTGAAAATAATTTTGAATCGCATCCATTGTAATTCAATTTAATTCAATTCAAATTTGAACTATTCGCACACCTCTAATTTAAATTTGATGTTCACCAGAATTTATAATAAAACAATCGACTCTAATTTGACCAAAGAAGAGTTAAATTTGCACCTTACTTGTCATTATTATTATTATTATTATGTGTTGTATATGTATGGGACTCTTTCGCTGCGATATAAATAAAAAGAAAGCAAAACTTAAGAGACAAAACTGGTTATATCTGCGGTCGCTGCCTAAATATTTAACGTAACGATTGCTTAAATTAAATTTCGTAATTCAAGCAAGTCAATTATTTATTGCGATTATAGAGCTTTTTTTATTTTTTTCTCGTTCTCCGTTCGATAAAATTTTTCTCCTTACGTATCGCGATATCATTATTAAATAAGACTTACACAAGATTCAATTCTAACATGTATTCGACATAAATGCTCATTTCTATAATAGCGTAAGAATTAACTATAATAACAATCAAATAGGAGAATATTCGACTGTAATTGATAAATTTTTACAAAATCAACTATCAACAATTACGATTACGTAATTGTAGAATGAGCATAACAATGACTATTTATGGCTTCCATCATGTATCAACGCTATCGTTATCGTTACCGCCGATAGCTCAGCTATCTCAAAACGGCATTCCGTCCGAATTCTTTCAACATAAAAGAATCTTGCAACGCACGCGCTTTCGGTAGCCGCGCGGTGCAGCCGGTCACCGCTTTCTAAATTTCCACGCAGCAAAATCGATACCGCGTGATCTAGAGCGTAATCGTTGGCCCGCACACCTGCATTAACGTCGTTAGCGATAAATACACACGTTATTCATGCCAACGTGCGCTGCGCGACGATGCACATACACGTCCGGTGTAGGTGTGTACGTATAATGTGCATACACGATGCGTCAGCCGTGGAGACTTTAATGAAGCGAGGCGGTAATAATGGTCGGCGTATGTGCGCCGCGCTCGACGGAGCGCGTGCGACGGACGGGGACCCAAGCGAAGAAAGTCTTACAGCCTCCTCTCGGCTCGCCGTAATAATCGCGATCGAAACGCGCGGCGGCTGACTCGGTGCCTCTTTCTCTCTCGTGGGAAGAAAGTTACGCTCCTTATCGATCGTCGTAATCCTTACTCGCGTGCGCATACACATGCACACGCGTGCACGCGCACGTACACGCACGTACGCGCGTGAGATTCGCTCTGCCAGAATTTTTCTATTTTCTTGTCTCCTCGCGGGGGGGGAGGGGAGGCGGAATCGTCTACGTAACGACACGCCGCGTCGCGCGCCGGGAAAGGAAAGTAGCGCCAGCCGCAAAAAGACGCGTGTAGCATAATCGGCTGTATTTCCCCGCAACCCCGGCCGTCGCGACGCGATAATCGATTAACATTCTATTAAACACGCGGTATGATTTATGTCATTATTGTGAAACACGGTGGAGATTGAAATCCAATACGGAAGTATAAGAATCTTTCCGTTTACATTCTTGGATGAAAGTATTCTCATTAAAGTTATTAAATTAATAAATTATGTTATATATATAGTTATTATATTACATATAGTAATTATATAATATGTATAGTTATATTACAATTATTAATATTGAATCTCTGGCGAGGGGGTAACCACTTAATATAATCGTGGGACAGGGTCCTCGAAATCATTATAAAATTCATATGAAATCTCTATGTATAATTCGATAATTACATATGCAACCACGAGAATCATTGTATAATATTAAATAAAATCGTATATTTTACCAAATTATTTCATATGTAGTGGAAAAAATTATTTGTAATCAGATGAAATCATATGAAATCATGTAATCTGTGGAACAATATTTCAGCTAGTGGTTACCCCCTCGATTTCTGGGTTGTTTGTAGAAAATATAATCTTGAATTATTGAATTAAACCTATTAAATAAAAAAATATTTAAGAAATATTTAAGAAAGAACATTTAAGAATATTTAAGAATTAAAAATAAAATAGAAGAAGTTGATATAGATATGTATATACAGTGTATACTAAGCACAATAAAAGATTTTAAGAAATGATTCCTCACACTCTCTAAATCAAGACGAAAATATGACCATACGTCCAAAACGGTTAGTTTCAAAGATATAGGGTATCATAAAATTTCATTTTTTCCAATAATTTCCAAAACTATTCGAGTTATTTTGATGAAAAAATATGTACAAAGTTTCAAAATAATTTAATGTTTTTCAAAATTTTTCTTTCTCAACTTTGACACTCTCTATATCTTTGAAACTAAGCCGTTTCGGTCACATGATTATATGAAGTTTCTATCTTCTGAATTTGTAAGAAATCACTCCTTAAAATCTTTTAGCTTACTTAGTACTCTGTGTGTGTGTGTGTGTGTGTGTGTGTGTGTGTGTATATGTATATATATAATATATGCATACACGCATATATTTCAATACGTATATATTTTATAGATTAAATGCATGTAAATCTGATCAAAAACACGACGTCCATGACCCTGAAAATACCGTGACGTTACGATTTTGCAACATCATCGAAAATTAATATACGTTACGTTCGCCTCACGATTCGATCGATTTTATGCGCGATGGATAAGACGCATGTATCAAAAGCATTTACATATCAAGAAGTGTCGGAGATTCGCATTCATTAGTTAGATTGACGTTACTCAAGAGAAAAAAGTATTTTTATGTTAAAGCGTAACAAGGTCATCATTAACATGTAGGACTATTTATATATGCAAATGTTCCTCATCAAGTCGTAAAAGCTTAAAAAGCTCAATAACAAACGTTGTCAACGTATTTAATATATCTCCATGTAAAATATCGACTGTGGATTAGAAATCTAAATTAAACTTATTTACATTCAAGTCATGTATAATATATTATAAAAAAAGAAAAATCAATTTTTAAATTGCTTATCAATTTAATTTGTGTTACCACTAGTTTTAATTTCACTGAAAAAAATTTATTAAATTTTAATAAATATTTGTTTGAATAGTACTATCTTCTAAACATTTATTTACAGTAAATCAATATTTTTAATAAAAAAATAATACTTAAATAAAACATAAATTGATATACACTTCTTAAACGAAATAAATATATGTTTACATTTAGTAAATATTTAATTAGTACTATTTAAACACATTTTTATTAAAATTTACTAAATATTTTTTTCAGTATTAAAATTGTGTTTCAAGTCAAGACCGAAAACTGTTTCGACTCTTAGTTTTCAAAACTGGATCTGTATATAAATTTAAATAAATATAAATTATTTGAGCACTAAGATTCAGCTTAAGTCTCCTCATTTATAGTTAGAAGAAAAAAGAATTATGAGAAATTATTCATCTTTCACAACTTTCCTACACGCTTATGTTCATCACAATACTGATGTAGATTAATCTCGGTTTAACTTACTTTTTATCTTTCTATTCCTAGAAATTAGAAAAAGATATTTAATCTGCATTGATAGAGAAATGGATATTAGAAAGTACCAAAGTTAAAGAGTATTTTATTTTAACATATGGCTGAGTTTTTAAAAAAATTTAATTTTCTGAATTTATCAAGACTTTAATTTTGGGGCTTTTCTTTCGTTGATCCGGAACGCTCTACTATGCTCGTACGACGCGTGGACGGATTGACAATATGTCTTCATTTATTACGTTTGACCAATCTGTTTCGTGAGGAAACATGCGAGGACGAGCGACACAATTACGCACAAATACACGCGCATCGAGATGCGACGGTAACAACGATGAACCGCACGGAGAAGCGCGGCGCCGAGAGCGAGGCCAAAGAGGAAAAGCGGAAACGCTCGTTAACGGGGATCGGCACGGAGATCGCGAAGATAATGCGTACTTGGTAATATGAAGTACACATCACCCCGTAATACGGACGTAACACGGACGAACACAGACACGCGTTCTCGCGGTACAGTGCCCGCAATTCGCGTCGGCGACGGGCCAGGAAACGGTCGGGAAGACGGCCGGACGGAAAGTTACATTACTTCTTATTACCGCGCACGCGATTTACTCGCGCGCGTGCAGAAACACGGTGTACCGCGCAAGAAAGCAGGAAAAAATAGCGAACGGTGAAAGGATTTCCCGCGAAGTGTCCAAGGAAAAACGTACGCAACGTCCGAGGGCAACGTCGCGAAAATTCCTATTGTTTAATTAATGTTTATCTGCGCAATCGCGTCTATTCATAGCACGCGCAGATAATGCGTCCAAGGTTGATTGCGAGAATCTCTCGCAAGAGATTCCGCGCAAATCATTACTACTTCGTTGTTCATAAATGGTGTTCAGAGTAATGAAGATTAATGAAACTATATTTTTAATAACTATCTCTTAGATTGTATCAACCCGAGCAGCACAATTCATTGGCGAAACATTGGTTAAACGTTGGCATACATTGGGGATATGTTGGGCCAATGTTACGCCGATGAATTGTGCTACTAGGGAAGTCTCGAGGATAAGTCTCTTTATAAATGAATCTCGAAATAATTTTCACGGAATACGATGTTTGACTTCATTTAAGCGAACGTTTGCTCTTAAAATAAACTCGCGGTTTCTCCTAATTGCTTGTCTTTCCCTTCTATTTTACTTTCGCTGTAAGAACAATTTGCAAGCCTCGATTAGTTCACGGGGATAATGAGGGAAGGATGAGTCATGTTAGTCACAAGAGAATCGTTTTGCAGGCATTAGCGCTTTGAGGTGATATAATGTTGAATTTATCATACAATTTGTCGCACAATTTACTGCTGATGTGTGGAAATGGCTCGCTTCTTTAGCTCTACCGATGCTCATCAGCGTCACTCTCTTTCGCGTCGTCTCCGGAGGAATCCACGTATTCCGTCCTTCACGAATGATCCATAGGTGATCTTTTCACGATAGAAAGGGGAGAGGAGAAAAGAAATGAGACGTCAGGAAAACGCGCGGTACAAAGCATCTGCAGTAATTAAACGTATTGTGAATATTTTTAATTTCACTACTATCAGTGCTAAAAGTATATTAAACGCACTTAATGTAAACTATAGATTTTCAGCGTTGATAGTGAATTTTAGAATACAATCTTAATATAAATATAATTATATTTGCTATAGCTGTTATACATTTGCTTTACACCAAGATTTTTATGCTAAATATTTTTTAATCTTAGAGAAACAAGATGATATTACCGCTTGGATTGAAACAGAATTATTTTTTAGTAGAAATTCGAGAATATATACTTAGATAAGGTAATGTAATTTTTATAGGATAATTTGATGTTATTAATAACGTAAGTCGAATGAAGGGGGAGATACGGGCCTCTATTCTGTAACTCTTAATGACAGTAACGATATTATCGTTGCGCAGTTTTTTTTATCATGTACAAAACCTGCGTAACGACAATGTAACGATGTCATTACTATCATTAAGAGTTATAGAACAGAGTTATAGAATAAAGAATTCCATCACGATCTTTTCGTGATGGAAATTAGAAAGGAGAAAACAAATTGGACGTCAAGAAAACGCGCGGTGCAAAGCGTCCGCAATTAGGGTATCGTGGATACAGACAGCGGAACTTTCGGTGCTCTAATTCCCACCTCGGTAGAAGATAGTCGATCTGTTCTCACGCGTGCCAGATATTATCGTCCAGCTACTGTTGACAATGCAAAATAGGATATAACCCTCCGTGGGATATAAATCTTTCTCCAACCCCCGTCCGTTTGCAGAAATCCCGGCATGTCACCGGAAGCCCTTTGTCAGACATAGATACCGGAGAGCGGAACGGAGGAAGAGAAGTGACGAAATATTGATTGCTGCGTTGAAATCTTTTTAGGATCGAGAATACAGGATAGGTGTTTAAATAGAGTAGAGAGACACGGTTTGTTAGATACACGCTTAGACCGATTCCTGAGGTTCCCATTATACCGTACGTGGAAGAAATGCGAAATAACACGTCTGCTCCACACATTTCTTCTTTCTTAAGTGTATATTTTACGTGTATGTCATATGTATATAAATATGTATATGATTGCACGCACGTACATATATATACATATAATTTGTAAGCGGCACCGCTGCACGTAGAAACTTTCTAACGTACCTATCTGTGCATTCGCAAACCGAGCGATTATAAAATTGCAGCCTTAAACGAGCGGATCGTGCCGTGCGTGTAAACGGCCGTCGAACACGAAAAACTCGGCAGAACCAAGGAAGTAAACCTAGTGCATTGTAATGAGAAGCTAGAAACGTAGAAAAGGATGAGGAAGACTGTTAAAAAATTGAGTTAAAACTGTTTAATCGATTGTTCATATCCCTTCGCGATTTTTGTGTGATTGTCGAGATCCTATAACTTTATTTTTGCAAAGGATATGGATTTTAGAAAGGATTTGGATAAAAAATTTATCCCGATCTTATATTCAACGTAACTATATATCATACACATGCATACTGAAAAAAAATTTGCTATATCATAATAAACACTTTTTTGAATATTTTTTGTAAGTAGACATTTACTTATAATAAATAAATACATTCAATGAAAAAAAAATTTCAATTAAATGAATGGTTTTTGTATCAAATAAATATATGTTAATCATTCAATAACTTACAAATTTCAAAAAGAATATTTATTAAGATGTGGTAAATTTTTTTTTAGTGCACTATTGTGAAACGTACCGTGATGTTTTACAGAATTGAAATGGATAAAATAACTACCTGCTTGCCTAGACTTTATTCGATGGAATACACTGAGAAAAAGATACTTAAAAATTTATTTATGAAAAATATATTTATTTCATTGAAATGCTTATTTATACACGGCGAAATAAAATTTTATTTGTAGCAAATAACCCACTTATTTTATTTTTTTTTACAATAAATGAGATATAGGTGTTTCACAGAAATGTATATTTTATCATCACAATCAATTTTTTTCATAACTAATAAATATCGAAGAAGACGTCATAAATAACATTTGCTTCGCAATACTACGACATTATTCTCTCAGTATATAGACAAGTTAAGTTGAAGTTTGTTCGCTACAGGCAGCTAATGAGAGCTCAAGATCTTTGCTTAGCAAGCATTTATGACTCTCTATTAAAATAGTCATAAATAATACCTACACGTCATCTCCTGATGTCAAAAACAAGGATTGACTCGATTTTAAAATAAGAATTTAGAATTTAAAAAGAAAATAAGAGTTTTATCGAATAATTTGGAAATAACGTTGGTTGCAACGTCGATAATACGATAAAAAGTACTATAAGACGTTATTTGTTAATGGATAATCTCGGAAAGTTCCGAGAATGTTAACATTTATAGAACGGGAAACCACTAAAGTGAAATGTTATCATATTTTGAAGCAAAGATTATAATGAATTATAATAAATTTTACTCAAGAAAAAGGTCAAGAATAGATCCTCTCCAGCTTAGAATGATTAATAATGTAAAATTTTACATAAGCAATTGCAGCACATAACAGTGCACGTACAAAATTGAATTCAGTCTGGCCATATGTTTTATTTTTATCGCCAATGATAACGTGATTTCGTTTTTTTAATAACACGTAATTTAGTCTAACTGCGCTATCGTCCCAAGATGCGCTCGGGATAAGCACGTAATTGCCACGTGGGGCGTTAGAAACGGCTTTTGCTTCTTTTTCCTTCATCACGCGGCGCATTACGAAACTGGATGAATTGTATGTAAAGATAAGCGTTGCAGCAAGCAAGTTAGACCTAGCTACTTTCGTAATTTCTCGAGCTCATCACAAGGAGAACCTCATCTTTTCATCTAACAGTAATTGCCGCAAAAGATGTTACTCATTGTGATGTCTATTCTTAACTTTTACCCGTGCTGAGACTCTATTCAGGCCCCGGCATCACTGCCTGCCTGTGTTATTACACTTCTTTCCACGAGACCGCCGGTTCAGCCGGTGGTACAAAAGTAACGGTGCGCGCGTGAGCCGTTGTTGGCGCGAAAAAGACCGAGTGAAAGTCCAGTTAGTTTCGAGAGTGATTCAAGATCGATCTGCCTCTGCGGGCACCTTTAACAGATAAATTCATTACACCGCACCGATCGCCTTTAAATATCTAAATGATGTACCCATCCGCGTCTTAATGTAAAGCTAAGTAACAAATTGCTTTTATAAACCTTATTTTTCTTCTGGTTCAACAATAAATCACTCGAAAGAAAAAAAATTACTATTCATTGTAAGCGGACAAGTCATAAAAATGAATAATAAAAATTTTTATGTTTCATTTTACATAGCAGATCGATTAATTTATGTACAATTGATGCATTTACGAATAACACTATAATAATACGATTTTTTCTTCTTCGAAAAAACTTGATATTATATAAATATCCGTAATGTTAAATATAAGCCATTCTTTCATTAGATTTATTATTTAACTCAGACATTATATAATTAATCATTACTTGTTAGACTTTGTACACTGTTTTATCCAGACAATTTTTTATCCAGTTGCATTAACAATAAGTTTTTTAAAAACATATAATTTTTACAAATATATACAAATAAAATTTAAATTAATGAAATTTGTTTTAAAAATAAAAAAGTAATAAATAGGATTACACACATAAATAATTCTAAAGAACTTGCAAATTCTTTTAAGTAAAAATTTAATAGACTTCTTTCATAAAAAAAATAATTGTTTGAATAAATTAATAATTTTTCTCGAGAATCTGATGTCAGATTTTTAATTACACCGCTGAAAAACGAATATAATCTATTAATATATATTATAATTAATAATATAATTTTGATAGTACAATTTTACGGTAACAGTCAGATTTCTTTAATTATTGAGCCACGTTGTTAACGTACGCATGTTTCGCGAATGCTGGCAGTCACACGTCGCGCAATCCCTGCGAATTCTATAGGCATTCACGCGAACGCGTGAGCTGGCTCACTTTCGAGAAGATTCGTGAGATAAGACCACGCATATGTCGGACGTTATTAATTAATCTAGCAGTTTGCGTAAATCGAGCTATAATCAGAGTAAAGACAGCGTCCGCGTTCCACGATTATGACACACCGCGTTTTCGCTCCGGATCCATCTGTTTCTTTGTGAGCTAATGCGGATTAAGGTCGTTAAGTCGACAGTAAGACTATATCGTCAAGAATACAGTAAGACACCGAGAGAAAGTATGAAAAGGTGCAAAGGTCTCTCTCTCTCTCTCTCTCTCATTCTCTCTCACTCTTTCTTTCTCTGTTTAACAGCAAACGACGAAATTAAAAATGTTTTCATTGAAATTAAAATTGCTTTTTACGCTACGCGAAACGTAGATACTTATCTCTTATTTTATTTCGCTTATTATTAATGAATAAATTAAACTGTATCATGGATCATTGAGAAGTAAATTAAAACTTTTTTCCACTTTTTGTATACTACCTATAATTTTCTCTTTCGAACGAATAAAAAAGCGTTTCATTTCTTTCCGATGTTTTTAAAACGACAAGACTGCAGATTCTGAATTTTAGAGAAAAGACTGAGTCGAATAAAGCTATAATGAGGAATGCCAAGATTTTATTCTTTAACTCTTCGCCGACAATGTTGGACTTTAAAGACACAATCGATTTTTTTTAATGTGAATCGTAATAAATAAATCTGTAAAAAATAAGTAAAATACAATCCAACTTCTATAGTAATAAAAAGATGTTGTTAAAGCTTTCATAAGTATGCAAGAATTTTTTCAAATTTTTACACGGGAAGAACGGTTTCGCTAAAGTATTTAAAAATCTAGCTATTTAGATACAGATTTGAAAATAACTTTGTTGGGCTATCAAAATAATTATACAGGATGCTCAAACTGGTTGCTAGAATGTCAAAACTTTTTGTAGCATCGCTCATCATGCTTGTGTGTCCTACGTAATTATTTTGATGGATTAACAAAATTATTTTCAGAACTACGTCTACCTAAATTTTTAGATACTTCTTCAAAATCGTTTCTTTCCGTGTATACAGTCTGGAACAATATAAAAATCATTGAAATGTGAAGATCCGGGACAAAGAATAAAAATTTTATATTGTCGAGGGTTAAAATTAATATTACATTATGCAAGTGAACTCGTAAGGAATGTCTTCGACATATGACCGCCGACGTAATCAACGTCGGACATCATTTGTCACTGCTAATCTTCGCGTGACATGTTACGTCGTTCCTCCTCATTAACCTTTCAACCGAAAGCTTCTTCCGCTGCCTCGACTTCGCTCACGCTCGTAGAAAACAGTGAAGATCTCAGTTACGTCAAGCATCAACTACAATACTCTATTTTTATTCATAGTTTCTAAGTTTCTATTCTTCCGTGTCGTATTCAAAGAGCTGTATTTAAACCTCGATGTGTTCGTTTTTCTGTCTTTTCCTATAAAGTTAGGTAAAATCCAATTACACGTATAATGTAATAAATATTATTTAATTGTAATTATAATTAGATAATACTTCTTAATATAGTACTAATGCAGTTAAATAATATCTATTACTTTACATAATTTTTTGATATTTTACATGTTATGCAAAATATTTCATTAAAAAATCACAAAATCTCAAAGGAATATATAAGGAGAAAAATGGTTGAGTAATTTTTATCTTACTAAACCTTTAGTAAAAATATTTTAGCTATTTTGCTGAAATTATGAAACTTTATTTGCCTGAAAGTAAAAATACCCAGAAGGTGCAAGATAAAAACATTACAATTACAGTAAACCCATTCAAGTGGTTATTACCTTACAGTAAAATAAATCATACAATTCTCAAGACTGTAAACACGAACAACTGTCAAAATTTCACGAAATGTAAACAGTACCTTATAACACGCAAAAAAATATTTTGCTGCTCCAGCTAGAATTATAGCTGTTTTTTGTATCTGATAGAAAATTATATATCATACGCATAGAATTTATAGCACAAATCTAAATTCTATCTCTGTCATCCATATGATTAGATGCAATATATATCCAATGTCGCAGTACCTGCTAGAAATTTACCTATTCCAGCTATTTTTCGTACTTACATAATTTTCGCTGTAACTGCAAGATCACTTTTTTCAGTGAATATGGCTATACGACGATAGCTTATTTAATCAGAAAAGTAAAGCAAATGTTACTTAAGTGGACGCCTGTCTCTATATAGACCTGCCAATTACATAAAATTTACTAGAATTCCAGCACATATTTTACATTTTTCTCCGTACATATTTCATTCAAGGACATATCGAGGCGTTTCAACAATTTGAGATACATATCTAGAAAGTATATTTCAACAAATCAAGCTGTTTCCGAAGGAAACGCCTGAACAATCGTTTATGTCTTTCCAACTGAGTTTCCGACAATATTCTCGCCATTTAAATACATCTCTCAGCGTGTAAACTGCGCATTCGTATGTCGAAGAGTTATAAAGTCCACGTGAACACGTGCAAACAATGTACTTCCGTTGCTTATTAATACGTAATTTCGCGCAATTACGAGATTCTAAAGGATTCGACGTGTCCGTATCAGCCGTCCGTGTCCAGTACCGAGCTGTTAAAAGGCACGTTGCAAGGCAGGTTTTCGTACGACCGAGGTGCGTTCCGGCGTGTACCGCCTCGCCGATCGAATGCTGCATTCCTACCGAGCCAATAATGCAGCCAGTCGTTGGTCTCCAGGCCACTGAGCTGTAATAGCTGGTCGGTCTCCAATCGACACACGCGCATAAAATCTACCTCGGCAATGTTCTCGAAATGAAAATATTTCGCGAGGTCTTTATAAGCAAAGGACTTAATCACTCTCCGATAGATTCAACTTTCGATGATCCTCGATCGCATATTTTGCGATATTCTCGATGGTCCACTATCCTTGTCGAGAACAACGTTTTTCCATACGGAAAAAATAATTTTACTAAAGTATTTAAAAATTTAGCTACACTGAGAAACGTTTGGTTAAAAATGAACGAACTAGAAGATTCTGATCAATCAGAATTTTAATTGTCTCAAATAGAATTAATAAATTTAACCAGAAAATTCTGATTCATCCATTTTCAATCAGAATTTTAATTAATTAACTAGACATTTTTCTCGTGAATATACTCTTGCAGAAATCTAATAGATGAGAAGGTGGTATTATAGCATCCCAGTTATATTTTACACAATAACTTTGTTAATAATCAATATTTAAGTTTAAAACTTGACAATTACATTCGTTAAAATGTTCTCGAATCGATTCTGGACTTAAAGTTACGAAATATTTATTACTTAGGATACTATTAATAAAAATGTGGCGACATTGCATAATGATTCGAAGAAAAAAATGGATGGTAATGTGGCCTTCTATAAAAACAGCCTTAAAATATTAATTTTGTTTAGAAAACAGTATTTAGTTACAAAATTAACAAAAAAAGTCAAATATTTTAAAATGTATAATGCAAATGAATGTATATACATTCACATAATTTCTGCATATAAGCTGCTCAGTACTAAAAAAAAATAGTACACGTAATATAAAAAAGGCTATAGTCGACAGTACAGCTACAATCGATTATCAAATAATTATTTTGGTATGAAAACCTCAAAAAAGAGGTCGTGAGTAATCAATTACTATCCATAGAGGGCCACATTAACAAAATGCCACGATATTGTTTAAATTTGCATAACTCAAAATATATACAGTCAAAATAAAATGTTAAATAGTAAATAATACACTCAAAAATACATATATTCATATGATAATATGCTCAAGTTTAAGAAAAATGAGGAGAAATTAGGTGTAATTAAATGCTAAACTATATCTCAGAAACGTTTCGAAATACTTGAAAGTAAAAATTCAAAATACTTGAAAGTATAAAATTATAATAAGTGCTGGCTATTGATAGGGTATTGGTAATAACATATTAGTGTCATGGTGTAACAGCGAGCTACTGAACTAATAATTCCATAAGTAATCATTAGGATTCGCTATATAATAGGGAGGCCACAATATATACACTGGCCATAATATCACCTTCTCCTCTACTAGTCAAAAAGACAATAATTAATTACTTATTTTAAGTATTAAACATTATTTCAGTACTTTTACTCCAAATAAGTTTTTACTAATACTGGCCAATAATAAATTGGCCAGTATTGGATTTCTGTAAGGATACAAATCTGAAAATAATTTTGTTGAATTATTAAAATAATTATTAAATATAGTGTGTAAAATCAATCCAGGTCTTAAATTAATAATTATGTAGAATGTTCAAGCGGGTTGTCAGAATATCAAAACTTTTTGCATAGTATTCATTGCCTAAATTTTCTACAGAATTTTAATGATCCAAAATTATTTCCAGATCTCGACCTAAATTTTTAGATACTTCAGCAAAATCGTTTTTTTTTTTTGCAGATGTCGGGGATTCGATAAATCGATATATGAACGAGAACAGTTTTCAAAAAACGAAATGTTCGAAGAAAGAAATAAAGCGCTCTGATGGTTAAGATAACATTAAAGAATTAATGTAAATATTTGCAACTCGTAAGATCGACTTTCCCGTATTCTCTCGACAAACATACGCGAGTTGAGCTACCGATTTCGTCAGATAAGCAAAAGCGAGATCAGCGAAGGGAGATAAGAGCGCTCGCAAATCTAGAGCCGCGTGTCCGCATCTATCGAGATGAGAGAGCGAACGAGGAAGAGAACGGAGTAATTTCATCAATGCTCAACTTCGTGCTCTGCATATCCCGGCATTGCTCGCTCTCTCGCGCATTTTGCAATCGCACGTAGTAAAGAGAGAATCCCTCACGCGGTTGATTGCTATCGTAAATAGAGGCCCGTAATGAGAAACGTCGAGTTTCCCCGTTTCGACGATTCAATGGGAGCGTGAGTGGAGCCGAGTTCATTGAACTCGGAACGCCAAAGATCACGCGCCAATTCTTTTTGTCGATCGCCGTGATCACGAGAAGTAAAAGTATTAGGGAGCACCGAGAGAAATTTATCTTGTGAAATTATTGTTCTCTAATTCAAAAAAAATTCGGAATAATGACAGAAAAAAAATTTGCCACAATCCACTAACGTGAAAGACAAGGAGCTACAATAATTAAACTTGCTGCGTCTACCGTTTTAAAGGCAAACCGGTTTCAGCGGTCTACCGTCTCAGTTTTTAGATCACTGTTGTCATAACGCAAACAGAGAAAGGAGCTATATTAATTGCAAAATTCGCAAAGCAAATCATATTTTAGAATTGTTGAATATTCACCGAGCTGTAACACGCGATATCTGGTATTAATTCTTAATTTATTCGCGACAGTACCAGTTTAAATATATTATACTTATCGCAATATCTCGCATACTTGCTACATTACCGGGTGTATGTATCTTACGGATCAGAATATTCAATGTTATAAAGTATAAGGCAGCCTTCGATAAAACCTTCGTTCGCGTTTTGTAATTTTTCCTTTTTTTTACTTCGATCAGCGAGCAACTGCTCGAACGTGAGGACAGTAGCGCTTACTCATGTTTCCGATATTATTGTCGATACCGGAAATTGTAATAATATTTCTCTATACCGAAGTAAAAGCCGAAGGAGATAAAACTTTTTGTCGTATAGAAATTTTCCTTATTATCATTAATCTATATAGTCATAAAGTTAAATTTGCACCGTTCGTGGCAAAATATCGGCAAATTAGTCGCTTTCGCCGAGGAAGCAAAAAATTGGGGACGAGTAACACTTCTGGAGAAGAATTTATTATATCGTACAAGAATTATTCTACCATTCATAATCAATTTGCATAGAAAGAGTTTTGCGTGGAAATAATCATAAAATAATGCGATTTGAAAAAAGAAAGAAATAATAAATGCTACAACATTCTAGATATGAAATCGCTGTAATAATAATAATATATAAATACAAATACTAAAAGAAACTAAAATTCTGAAAAAATGTTATATATTATATATTATATATATATTTAAATTTAAATTTGTTATATGTTACTCAAATACATATATTTCTTTAATTCAATTGAAGAGAAAGATAGACAAAAATATACTTATTGTTAGTGTTTAAATTTATAGCTCATAAATATTCTTACAATTTTATCATTCTTCCCGCCAGAAATTTTTGTGGAAATATGAAATTGCTTTTTCCGTGAAATTTACAATTTCTATATGAGTGTTAAACATCACGCGTCCGCGGGTCAATAATAGGATTCAACATAGCGAATCCTTGTCCAAACAAAAGTATAATGAAATGACGCGGTACATATGTATGTAAGTGAAAAAAAATGCGCGTGCACGTAGATATCTGCGTGCAGCGATTACTTATTCTTACATAAGAGTACTTCCTGTTCTTACGCCAATCATCACATATCCACATAATATGTAAAATATATTGGACCTATCTCAGTTATCTATCACGCTTAGCGTGTCACTTGTGCGACAAGAAAAATAGCGTAATGATAATTGATCAGTAATGACACTCTACCCTTTTTTTCTCGTTGACTAATTTTCTCACGTTCATTATGGCATTTCATTTATTTATATCTCTATTCAATGCAAATACAAAGATATTAATTTCAGTAAAAACAGCATTAAAAATTTTTTTTAATCAACGAAGGATTGCAAGAAAAAGTATTTTCATATAAAAACTGCAGATACACCGTGATATTTGAAATAAATTTTATAAATTCCTGTACTTGCCCGTTAATTTTAACTTGTTATATCTTATAATTTATTAATATATTGTTATCTTTTATAGTTTATTAGTATATCGTCAAATAATTTTGTAATTTACAGCGTGTTACATTTAAAATATACTTAATTTCTGTCTCGAGAATAAGCTCAAGGACCAAAGGATTCCAACTACATAGCTGAGGTATCGATTGACATTCCCATGTGGAAACGTATATCGAATATCTTTATATGCGTGTGAAAATGCGCGAGGAGAAGTAACAACGGTAGAAGGCAGGTACACAATGCATTTTGCTAACGATCGCGGAACTCGACCGTGGACAGATAGTCCGAGGCCGACATGAACGCTAATGGTCGCAAAGTTCGTTCTCTAGTGAAACAAATAACGTGTTTCGAAAAAGACGTCAATTATTTATGATATCTTGTATAATTATTAATTATTCGCACATACGCAACTTCTTTTTTTGCGCCAACGTTATTTCCATTATCATTATCATTGTCGATCAGAAGGACTTTGGCGCGGATCGATCGATCGACCGACTCCTCAAGCCGGTTCGACTAGTAAGCCGGTACGAATAATACAAATGTGAAACAAGCAATTCTTTGACTAACACGACACAAAAGAAAACGCGCCGATCGCGGCAATTGATTCTGCTAACGAACCGACCAGCCGACCTTTCAAGTTAATGTGTATCGCTTTGATAAGAATAATGGATGCAAAAAATTGAATGCTCAATACTGATTTATACTTTACACCAAGTATAATCAGATGATTAAGGCAGCGTAAAAATGTTTTCGAGGAATGAAAAAAAATATCAAGTACTTAGAAAAGATAAGATATTTAGAATAATCTCCCTAATCACGTAAAATATTGTTTATAATGCCAAATTATATCCACTTTGAGTTATTTTTAATCATATTTATAGGTCGCCATATTTTTCCTACTCATTATATTAATTTAATTAATTGTAAAACAATAGAGTTAAAAATTTATCTCAAGAAAATATATTAAATTTGATTCAAATTTAGTTTATTATTTATTAAGTGCACATGTTATGCACATGGATGATGTTTATTTTGATACTAATTATATAAATGAATTAATTTACATTTTGACACAGATGGCAGTTAAGAATAACAAAATATTATTATATTTAACTCAAGAGGTTGGAATATCATTGCTTCCATATCAGTGAAGACTTGAACTTTTCCCGCTTTTCTAATTTCTTCTTTCACTTCTATTTTCTTGCTTTCATCTTTTCACGTTTTTACTCTTATATAAGAGATCATTAGTTTCGGATCATATGCACTTTGCGCGCATTTTGAAGATGATCATGTCCTCGAAGTACTTATGTAAGATGTCATAAGGTCATAAAGAAGAAATGATAATCTTTATTAGTTAGTGATTCTACGAATTCGGGACGTTGGCATTTGTCACGAGACTTTAGAATTAAAATTCTGTTAAGGTAAAGTTCTATTAAAGACGAGATCCAGGAAGAATATTATGGAAATGGTCTGTTACATCATCATGTGGTTGCAAGAATAATAAAAGCGTAACGTGACTCTCTTCGTCGGAATTAATCTTCAATCGTGACGTCTTTCTCGAGCTAGGCACGCAATCAACGATTGAAGCTATCTTTGATGAGTTTGCTGATGATAGTGTGATACACAAAGACAAGCTCCGTGTTTGTTGAACGGCAAATACGTATTATCGAGTGACAACACGCGTGAAAACATGACAACTTGACAATTCATTGGTATCTACAATACATTCATCATTCTATAAATAGAAAAGAAATCAAAGAAGATCAAGAGACGGAAAGAGAAGGAATAATTGAGATGACTTGAGAAACGGAGAGATAAAATAAAAATAAAATCCTGTTTAATATAAAAATATATTAAACAGGATTTAATATAATATAAAAATACATTTTGTTACACTTATTCAAGATTATTCGACGAAGAGTTGACTGCACGCTTGGTTTTATTCTGATGAAAGATTTTCTAATTTTTCAGAAACGCCCGCGGATTAATCTTCTACCACTAATCAAATACCACGAAAAAAATATTTCATGGTAAATACTTGATTTTCCTCGATAAACCAAAACTTTTTACAGTACCTTTAAAACTATAAAGGTATTGTAAAGTAAGTAGCGCTGGAGTAATATTTATCCTTTGGTATTTAAAAATTAATAATCCGTGCTTTACAGCGGCGATCAACACCGAAATTATAATTTCGGACCACGCTTTATTTCATGCAGCGATGCAACAGATTGGATACCTGAGTGAAAAACTTTCGGGTCACATCGGGAACTCGAGGTGAAAGTAACTGAGCGAACGCCTACGAATTGTTTGTGTCGCCATGAGGCGACAACGTCCTTAACAGTGTTGTGTATTGAAATGATTTTAAAATTAGCTAGATAAAGATAAGATGAAAATTTGGAAATTTATCTTAGATAAGACAAATGATTCAATTAAATTCATCTAGATAATCTAGATAAATTTATTTGAAAATTTATCTGAAATTTTCCAGATAATTGTTTTTATTTTTAAGACTTATACTTACAGTTACAACAAATAATAAAAAAATTCATATAAAAGGCTATAGAAGTCGAAATCATATGTTATTAATTAAATGTACATCTCACATGTAACAACTTCTGGATGTTAAAAATTTCGAGATGTACATTTAATTAATAATAACATATGATTTCGACTTCTATTTGAGTCATCTTCAGCGTTACTTAATATTACAACAATTAATATATCGCAGTAAATATCTTTAATTTTAATTTGCGATGACGTTCTGCAATTCTCGTGTGATTTACTATTACTTTGTATGTGACTTGTTGACTCCGTGAGGTGAGCACAATTTTTATTTCTGTTGTCCTCTATGTTATTCACCTTCTTCAACGATTCTTTTAAATTTTTGCTTGAGTTTTTATCCACAACGGTTACATGCAAAAGGAGAGAAAATTTTGAAGACATTGACTGCGATATATTAATTGTTGTAATATTAAAAAGTTGTAACGCTGAAGATGACTCAAACAGGAGTCGAAACGTACGAAATCATATATTATTAATTAAATGTATATCTCGAAATTTTTAACAGCCAGAGGTAGACTCTTATAGCCTTTTATATAAATTTTTTTACTGTTTGTCGTATCAATTAAAGGAGTCTATAACTTATTAGTTTTAATTTCATTATTACTCATAGTTAATAAAAATATATGATTTTGCCATTTGTTTTGCCTTTTCTGTGGTTGAACTAGTGTACACTTTTGGAAAATGAGATAGGTATTATATATATATGTTTGATATTTGGCGAAAGAGAGAAAGAGAGTTCTATGCACTACACTCTCAGCACGTTTAATGCAAAAATAAAAAACAGAGGATCGATTGTGTATCTCGAAATAAGGTAAAAATTGCAAAAGTGCAAATTCACTAGAATAGTTATAATTTAATTGGTATTTAGTGAATTATTATATTTAGTGAATTGCTCACTTTTGTAATTTTCTCCTCATTTCAAGATACACAATCAACTCTCAAATCACTTGAGTGCAAGTGAGTAATTATATAAAGTCTGTTTGCGTTGCATGAAATCCCCAAATATTTTTGCACTTAAAATAAGATAGATATACATATATTTGGCCTTGAAAAGAGAGACAGCGAAGGTGCCGAATACACAAAGTGCAAGCAACGCGAACAGACCTATCTACTACTGGATGCACCCACTTTCTCCTTGAGGCTAAAATTTTTTCTTCAAACATGAACTACATAAAAGCGAATATTTCAATATTCAGCACATTTTCAGCAATGTAAAATGTAAACTAAATTATCTAAATGTCATTCTAGATAAAGATGATACTTTTTTTCATCTAAGATACAGATAAAGATAATTATTTTTATTATCTAGATAAAGATAAGATGACATCAAAATTTCATCTAGATGATCATCTAGATAATTTTATCTAGATAAGATCCAACACTGGTCCTTAAGGTGTCAACGTTTCATCGTCGTCGAGTTTTATAGTCGACAATGCATCGATACTGAAAAAGGCACGAGGTGAAGCAACGTCAGACTGAATACATCGCAATGATTCAGTGTGGTCGACCGTGCGCGCGATGACACATCCATTGAACCAAATTAAGAGCAACGACTAGAGCCGTGACATTACTCGCGATGATCGTATTAATCGCAGCCTCCCGGTCCAGACATCTCCATTCATGTTCTCGAATGTGGCGTGCCACGCCGGTGGAAAGACGCAATAAATTGCGAAATCAGTAAAACATGTAAATAATTTTGGGGATCGGTGAAATAAAGACTGCTGCAAAGATGAATTATATAATTTTTTCTCGGAACGACTGTTATTAACGATCGAATTAATTACTCTCTGGGACGATTCAGATTCTCGATTCCTGTTCTTAAACGCGGCGAACCGCATAACAAGAAATGTATCAGCGAAAGAAAACAAGATTTGAAAAATAAGAATCCACTTGCGACAAAAATCTAAAAAAGAAATGAGTAAATTGAAGAAATTAATGATTTATCCTTTTCAAAATAATCGTGACACAAGGATGATAAATCATTAATCATTCGAAAATAAATCATAATTAGAGATTAAGACATCTCATGAAGTTTAACGATGATAGAATTATTTTAATGTATTATAAACTCGACTAAATTCTCAATTCATAATCCATTACAAATACACTACTCAACAAAAAATAGGGAACACTTTTGAACACGCTCAAAATTGCATAACATTCGGATGAGCGTAACTCGGTGAAAAATCATCGTAGACAAAAAAACAAAAAAGCATTTTAAAGCTTGAAATCTTCTTTCGAAGTCGGTAATTGATATTTCGATCTGATTGATTTTTTACGTAGTTATACGGACACAAATGGATATCCGTCAAATCTGAAAATTTTATACAAATTTACAAAGTTCCATGGCATGAACTAAAAATCACACACAAATGCAGTTTACAGCATTCGAAAGAGTGAATCTTTACCTTCAATTTGTTTTTTTATTGAACATGATACGATTTTTTTTCACCGAGTTCTTTAACATTGAAGCAAAAACGACCACTTTTGCTTCAACGTTCAATAACTCGGTGAAAAAAAATCGTATCATGTTCAATAAAAAAACAAATTGAAGGTAAAGATTCACTCTTTCGAATGCTGTAAACTGCATTTGTGTGTGATTTTTAGTTCATGCCATGGAACTTTGTAAATTTGTATAAAATTTTCAGATTTGACGGATATCCATTTGTGTCCGTATAACTCCCCAAAAAAATCTGTCATATCGAAATATCAATTACCGATTTCAAATGTAGAGATTTCAAGCTTTAAAATGCTTTTTCATTTTTTTATCTATGATGATTTTTCACCGAGTTACGGTCATTCAAAGATTGTGCAATTTTGAGCATGTTCGAAAGTATTCCCTATGTCTCTCTTAAAATATTTTTCATATTATGCGATTACATAAAATTATAAGTAGAATTTTATAATTTTTTAAAATTGTAATATAAATTTAAAGATCACCTAAAGTAGTTTAGTTACGCCATGATAAAATTTTACTGTAAATCTTTTTTATATCATGGACTAATATTTCGATAAAATATGGATAATATTAAAGAAAGCATAGTAATGTTTTTAACAATGTTTGACATTACACAAACCGAAACCTTTTACACTGCCTGTAACTTTTGACTTTCGATCAAATTGATCGTATAATATTTGTTTACTATTAAATACGTTTTAAACAATTCAACAAGGATTATTGAAAGAAATTCAAATGTGTGTTAAGAATTACCTATAAATCTGCAGCAGAACTCTTTTATGTTGATTTCATTATCGTTGTTTGAATACGTATTACTATGATGTCTGATCGATCGATTCGTCATCAGTAATCATCGGTCACATTACGCGATTTAATCGTCAAATATGCACACTTGATGTGTAAACAATGTGAACATCTTTGAATATCTCGGCTATAAACGCATGGTATGCAATATAAGTATACATGACACTTTTTTTTCGACATCCAGTTGATCCAATTGCTTATCATGTTCGCGCAATGTTTTGTTTATTGGTAACCAAGGTAAATGCATTTTAGAAGTATGCAACAGACGCTTAAAATATCGAACTGAATATTTTTTTTAATTAAGATTATGTATGTATGTATGTACTTTCAATTCGTTTTTATCAGAGTTTAGCTAGAGAATATTTAATTGTTGAAATTTTATAACTCGATAATTTTTACAGCTTGCGCTAGAAAAATTTGTATTCGAATAACGCAAACGTTAACAATTGATTATTTTCAGTAATTAATATAATTACTAATTTTATTCAAAATTTGACACAAAAATAATAAATAAAAAGTAGGTACTCTACGAAAGACAATTCTTTACAGAAAGGATTCGTATAAATTAAGCATACATTAAGAGAAAAAAATAGAGTGCAACTAATTTATTAATTATAATTTAATTATAATTTATAGCCACTTTTTGTAACTACTATACATTTATAATTATTTTAACCATGCAAATATAATCAATTATACCATTAATAATATTCGCACACACTGCTTGAGAATCTTTAGTTTTTTTTTATATATTATATTTTTTAGTTATTATTATCACATAAGTAATAAATTAATTTAAAAAATAATTATATTGACTATAATTGTGGTCGCATTTACTGAATAATGTTTATTTTATTTATCATTTACATCCTAATTGATATTTTACTATATTAATATTCGAAATTATCATAATTTATAGAACATTTTTTCATGTTTGAGAGTATTTTATACACAAATGATTATTATCGTTAATATCCTAACCGTAATAACACTAATAATCATAAAAATGGAGCTCTCAACTAAAATTATCTTTACCATGCAAATAGTCACAAATATTAAACACCTTCTCTCATCAGTGTATACAGATGTGATAAAATATGTTTACATTAACGGTGCCAAAAGTTTCTTTAAATTTCAAGCCAAAGCGAAGATTTTCAAGTAACTTCCACACTAAAACGATCGATTCGTGTGACGATCGAACGGATTAAATATTTTGTACGTACACCATCGTCTGAGGAAACCGCCCTGCAGTTTGGCGCAGATCCCGCGATGCACCCTCATTCTGAGTGGCGTTCACCGAGCGTTCACCCCAAGATCACAGCACAAGAGGCGCGAAGCGCAAACGCGTGTTTTCTTTCTGCCTCCTCTCTCCAGTGTTCCACAGCGTCTGGATACGCCTTTGAAGCGGCACGCTGCGTCATGCACGAGTAACAACCGACTTGTCAAAGTGGATTCTTTCGAAACCTCATTCAACGACTCACGCGTACGATCCACCTCGTCCTCGCGGCACGCGGCGTTTTCTCGCGGCGACCTCGAAGCGTTGGCTTGCGCGCGCGGCTTGACTGCCAACTGGAGAAAGTCGGTCCTTCTCTCGTGTTGCGCTAAGTGTGCCGGTCGGATCGTCGGCCGTTATTACGTACCGGAGATGCTGGTACGATCCGGGTATATTAAAAAAATAGCGCGCTTTTACTTCTCTTTTTTACTCGCGCCGATCGTTCGTCGTCGTTTTTGCTCGTCGCCCGAGGAAACGTTTCTCGTAAGTCAGGACACTGTCCCATGGATCCTTCACGTTCACGGCCGAACGATCTCTCACGGTGGTATCAATCAATATCGCGCGGTTTCTGTTCCCGACTCACTGCTCGTGAGGTGTCTGATTTGAGCACGAGACGAGTAGGAATACACGCGACGACTACTGACTGCTGCCTCTTCGATCGCTGGTGGTCGCGACAGTGATCGTGGGAACGATCGTGGAACGATCAACGATGATGATGTACCTCGGCGAGGAAGAGGCATGCGATCTAGGAAGAAGAAGGGACGTAGAGATGCAGATAGGAAAAGAAGAGAGAAGGCGAAGAGAGGAGAGATCAACGAGGGGATCAGACAGGAGAGATCAAGGGGAAAATAGAACCGAGAAGAAAGTGAGAAAAAGGAAAAAAAAAAAAAAGAAGAGGAATGGAATTGATACAAAATCGAGCGGAACCGGGGAACGTGTGTTCCTCAAGGTGAGTGTGTATGTGTGAGTGTGTGTGTGTGTGTTACGCGCGAGTGTGGACGATCTGGCGAACGTAATGCGATCGATGTGAGATCGGCCGAGACACTGCGGGATCGCCGATCCGCGGCGCGACACTCAGGTGAACGATTTATTTCTGTCCCCACTTGACGCTCCACTTTGCCCCCTTCGGTGCGCCCGTTCAGTGCCTACTACTACTACTGCTCCAACTGCTGCTGCTGCACCGACTCACGACGTTGCTCCACCATTCTTCGCGGCCCCCCTTACGGTGCTTCTACCGCGACTGTTGCACAGGAACGTTTTACCTCACTCGCGGACCCTATATTGCTTTTGTTTCTTTTATGAATGGAATTCGTTTTTTAATCTTTCTCCCTTATCTTTATCTTTTCCCGTTTGAAATATCGGTTCTATGAGTGTGCTCGAAATGACATAAAAAACAGTCAAAACTAATAGAAATTTTGTAATAAATAGGACGATAATTTTCTTGTCAAAATTAACGCAAGACTATAAATTACACACAAAAAAAGACTACTACACGAAAGTAATAATTACTTGTTTCAAATATTTTAAGAGTTCATATATCCGCAAAACTATTATAAAGTTCACAAGCATCAAATTTATTCAAAACAAATTCTAAATTCTAATGAGTTTAATACTTCAACTCAAGATTATTAAATTAAAATAAATTCGATTTGCTTATTATATAAAGTCGCTTCTTCGATCAATTTTATAATATTCTTAAAAAAAATTAATTTCTTATTTTAAATACATAATAGTGAGCATTTTTTATACTTTGTAACACAATTATATTTTAAGAGTATTATTAAGAACTATTCTTTTTTAAAGATAACCGTTACTTAAAAGGAAGAAAGTAAATTGAGTAATTAGTTTTTTTTTAGCAATAAAATGACACTTTTCTGTGTGTTGTCAAGTACAGTTTACGATGACTTATAATAAATTTTTAGGATAAAATATTTAAACAATAAATCAATACGTAACTTATTTGATTTTAACTCATAAAGTTCAAAAATAGATAAAAATTTGAATATCTCTGAGCGAATTGACATTAAATACTCTTCGGAATATTCAAATTTCTACAACTTTCGAACGCCATAATAATACTTTTGAAAATGTGCCTTCTTCCATGTATTTTTTTTTATTCAGTCGCAGGTCCCGGTATATTCATGCGCTCTTGCGCCTCCACCACCACGATCTATCGCCTCCTCTCGCTTTCTCCATCACGCCTTATCCTATGATAAATCCTCCTTCTCGATTCCCACCTCCCCGTGTGAAGCCCCCCACGTGTGTGGAATCGCGAATCCTTTCCTTCCGCGCTTCCCCATTACTCGGCCTACCTCCAAGTTAGTTTGGCAAGCAATAATAGCAATTCGAGGACTGTGTAGGTGGAGCACAGCGATTGTCTTCCTGAACGTTACATGCTTTATAGACTTTCGGATGGTTCGTCGATGCGACGAGTATATTCTAGAGCTTGACACAAAAATGTCGTAGGCTTTTCAATATACACGAAATTCAACTCGAAAGTTGATTTCTTTTAACGACACCATAGGTATCATTTCACAAACTCTCTTATTACAAATTAAAAGCAAGAGGCTCTCTCTTTTAAGTTCTAAATTATGAATTTTTTAAAAGATTTATACTAAAAATATTTTAGAAGATGTTGCAAGTCTTCGTTATGTTACAAAAATTACCATTTAAAATATTTGCATACTACTGTAAGATTCATAGCGATGTGTTCCACATGTCACAGACTTTGCTGTCATCAACTGGTATTACCGCTATTTTACCCACGCATTAAAATCTCTCTCTCTTTCTCTCAAAACATACGAAATTTATTATTAATTTGCAGTTATGAAGCGATTTAACATACGAAATTCTGCGAAGATCAATGAACGCTACAGAAAGGCTGTAATAGGATACCGCAGAATCTCGCAGAGATCGAGAAAGAGGTCTACTAAAAATAACCCGGTTTCAATTTCCGCTACTGCGTTCATGATCGACAATCGCCAGCCGAGAACATCGTAATGGTAGGCGATCGAGGACATAAATCTAGGTTAACGCTAGGAAAACTACGAGTTTTTAAAAGAGACTTCTCCTTCCGACGTTCGACGTTATACATTATCTCGTCTCTCAAGTTTCTTTAATTTGACTGGTCAGCGGCGATGAATACTTAAATTTAAAAGAAAGAAGTGACAACATTCAGATGCAAAAAGATAAAGAAAAATAGGAAAAAACGAAAATGAAATAAAAATAAAAAATCATTTACGCGCCCAACAAAATTTTGTATGTGTTTTTTTTTTTAATAGATCTTCGAGAGACATCCATATTTAAAAGATAAATACAGGATTACGTTTTTCTATGAATACGCGGAACTTTTTGCTCGAGTACTGTCAAGTGAATCTCGTGTGCGGAAAAGTCCACATTGTAATTTCTTAGAAGTACACTCCACCGATTCTCTGTGATTTTACACGTAGCGTTTGACTCGTGAACGCATGATTAGATATTAAATCCACGTTCTAGAAGATTACTGCCTGGAAAAATTTAATACTATAGCTACACTGAACCAAAACTGTACGTAAATACAATAAAATATTTGTTGAATTATGAAAAAATAATGAAAATTGGTCCAATGAATTCTCATAATAATTTAGATTATAAAACTATTAGAATTCATTGCAAGAATGAATATATAGTTGTATAAATGAATCCAATTATTGTATCAATGCATTAATTACATTAAGTCGGACATTAAGTCGGACATTGATTAACGATCATTCATTGGACCAAAATGAACAAAATTTTTTTCAGTGTAGAAGTTCAAATGGCACTCGGACCAAATGATCTAGATGTTTAACGTTAGAATTAAGAATTGGAATGCCAATTCTTAAGAGTGGAGTATTCTGTATCAAAAGATTCTATAGTATCAAACTGCTCAACTGGCGAAACATTAAAATTAAAAATTGATACATAGATATAAGTTAGATCTAACATCGATCTAACTACTCAATTACCAAAATAATAAATAGTATTTTATATACGAGTCGTATATTATGTTATTTATATATAGTCGTTTATTATGTTAAGTATTAAGGAAGTAACGGCAACACAAACCCTTAAGTTAAATAATATTTTATTATTTATAATTTTCATGCCTATCAAAATGTAAATTAATTTATTTCCAAGTTAGTTTCAAAGTAAACAACATTTATATTAACGTATGCACTTAGTAAATAATAAACTAAATTTAAATCAAATTTAATACATTTTCTTAAGTTAAATCGATTAACTTTATTATTTAGTTAAACTAACGATATATTATACGACAAATAAGAGCAGTGGCGACTTATAGAAATAATTAGAAACTATTTCAATTGGACATAATTTGGTAATATGAATGTAATAGTGTTTTTTTACAAAAACTAACAATTTTAATATATTTCATATAAAGTGAGACTTTGAAAAAATCTTGCAATTATTAGATATAGTCAAATAGACTCTATTGACTTGCAGTCAATATTTCTATTTCGATTCACTCTACTTGAGTGCACATCAAGAAGATCGCTAATAAAGTGCTTTTTATGGCTCAAAACACTTCAGTCGTAATTACGGAATTATGTGACCTTATTTCAAGTTCAGATGAGCCTTGACTCTTTAATTAGGGGATAGTTAATTTTAATACTATGCAAACAATAGCTTCCGCGGCACCAACAAATCTATCTAACAGGTTGCTATTATTCGCGTTTGTGCAAAACTGAGAGTAATCCGACATAATTACTATATTTTCCTTCGACCTGACATTTTCTGCATGCTGTCCGATGCGTGTTACATAACACCGTGGACACTTTGAATCATCGCTTATTAAAAAATATATATATATAAAAAGAAGAATAAATTAAAGAATCTTATATAAAACTAACGAATTATTTTTATGAACATATTATTTTAAACGTCTTTTTGTTTAACGTGTTTGTACCAATAATGATTATTAAGTATAATCTATCTACAAATAACTATTTACTAAAGTACTTCGTAATCGTAAAACGAGTAGATAGCATTTAAAAATATTAGAATACAAAATACTTTAATATTTTTAAACGTATACTCTTTCTACAATTATATAAAAAATATTTAACGAATGAAAAACTATATGTAGGAAGTTATATAATAACTAGCAGCTCTTTTGCAGCAAGATTTTTTATCTTTTCTTTTTTCCTTGTTTCATCTTTAAGTGTGCACTGCATTGTAATATATTCATTATTATTATATTGTCATATTTTATCTATTTTATTTAAAAAATATAGTGGATATAATTTTATACCTCGTTTTTACAAAGCAATACAACAAAGTACATATAATGTATTTACTTAGATTTTATCTTTGTAACTTTCGTTAGTTTAAAATAACCGTTTATAACTTTTAACGATCTACCGATTTCTATGGACGCCTTTTAAATTATTATTTTATTTACGTATTTATTATTTGGCTAAGGAAAACTCTGAAAAAAATATTTCTAATGTACTCTCTGAGTCGAAAAAAAAAATGTTTCTTTAATATTTTATAATAAAGTTTACTTTTTAATCAACATCCATTAATTCGCTCGTTTGGCCTTCTTTTTCTTATTGTATCATATTAGTATTTAAAAAACAGGTTTTATTATATGTCTAAAGACACGTGGCATCAAATAATCACAGTAATAACTTAGAACGCGTCCGTGAACTGTGTCAGGTGCCTTGGGAACTATATGTTCGCACAGTAAATAAGAAAAATACACGTCTACTGGACACTAGGTCTGAAGGGGTTAATACCCCACCGCTACGCGCAAACGTTGGTGAACGCTATAATCGGTCGCGCTGTAATTTGCGGGGCGAGACGGCGTAACTAAGTAAGTTAACGACGATCTTTCGCAACGCGCTCAGCCTCATCTTTCGAGCTCTTCAAGTCGCGTCGTTATTTTAAAGATACCATGGTGAAATACTAAGATGGAATAATTAATTGCCGTCTAATTATGCGAAATCCCGATCGGTAATTCCACATACTGTGTTATTAATGGATAGACAGATGCGTTCTGTAATCGTGAAACTATCTACGACACGAAGCATTTGAAAAACCTTTTTTGTACATCGATCGTGTAATATAAAAGCACGAGTATAATTGAATCAATCGAGTATTATAATGCAATTTGGAGGACGTACCTGGCTGTTATATGGAAATGTGAATCACATTATTAAACAATGTTATTGCGGTGAAATATTATCAGCGTAAAAATATCGGAGAACATCTTTTCTTGAAAATATGTGTAATAAAAAATAACAAACGTCAATCTACTGTTAGCTTTCCTTTTTAATTTTCCCCTCCGTATAATCCGGATATTTTTTAGCACAAGCGAAATTTCACTCTCAAATTTTTTCAAAATAAAGAAAATATTCTTTCTCCTAAAATATCTTGGTATAAAACTATTCAGTAATAAAGATGTTGAAAAATTCTGAATTTTTCCTCATTTTTTAAAAACCTAGAACAATAAAAAACAGATTGCAGACGGAAGGAGTAAAGTATGATTGCAGACGCAGAGTTAAATCTAATTTAATCGCGAGAACAGTTGTTAAAAATGTTAAAAATTACAAACTCACGACAACTAGCGGTTTGTTGCAACACTCGCCGCAAAGAAAACGCCAGCTGGAGATTCAACATGACCTGTAAGGACGTTCAATAGTTCCACGACATCCTATACGGTAAGCTTTGATAAAGCTAAGGGCGGAATCCATAGACGGTGCTCAAGATTCGAGATGGTCTTAAGCTACTATGTGAACCAATCAGAGAGCCGTATTAGCATTTTAAGACCTTGCTTGAGATTAAAACCGGACTATGGATTCCGGCCTAATTCTTATCCGAAAGATAGTTCAATCGATCATCGCAGGAATGTCAATTAGAATTGTACCGCAATAGTAATATATCGCACGTATGTACAGATTGTCCCAAAATAATGGGATCGCCTCTCGTGAGCAGATAGATACATCAAATGCAACTTTTTTTTGACACGCGATTCTTAAAACGTTATATTAAAAATTTACTATTTAGTGTCGTTTGCAAAAAACTCGAAGCGCATCTTGCTAGCGAAACAAGGCGATATCAATACGTAATTGCCCGTTTCTGAACTATGAGTAACTAGACTGCATCTGATCAGCGAAAGCGATTTCTCATTCGCACGTTTTTATTTTTATTCTTTTTAACAGTCTAGAACGCTTTCTCCTATCATGAAATTTAAGAATAATAAACTAAATATAATAATTAATGATAATTTTTAAAAAAGACTTATAAGCTAGAAAAACATTTTGGATAAGTATAGGCATGCGAGCGATACTGACTTACTTCTCCCGTCGATACAGAACTGGCTTAATGGCATTTTTGTTGTTTGCACAATCGCGTCTTCGCATTACTCGACGTATGTACGTAATGTACGTAGGTCGCTATCGGCTAGCTTTCATCGGTGACGTAAGTTCCGGCATTTACTCGTTTTCAGGAAGGAAAGACTCTCACCTCTTCAAGTGCAAATCATTTCGGAACAACTTGAATGAACGAAATGATCCATGAGACCTCTCGGAATTTATGAATTTTGCAAGTTATCGGATTCTTCCAGAAATTATAGCTAAAATAAAAAAGAATAAAATGTCATTTTTAACTTTAATTACATCTTGTTTCTTTTTCATTTTTAATTTCTATATCATTCAAACATGTGCGTTTTGCTTATATATACAATTTTTCTTATAAATCTATCTTTGATTATTGCGTAATCGGATATAATAAATGATACTAACTTCTATCGTTCCATTAAAGCTAATGAAAGTGAAAGACATTTAAATGAAGTTGAGTGAAAAATACATTCGATAATTAACGGAGGCTTTTGCAACAAGCGTAATAAAATGTATCTTGATAAACCTAGTTCTCAGAGTAATATTCTGGAAAGTGATGCGTGGGTATAAAGAGAGAAAAGATCTCAAGAAAACTGCCGGGCGTGCAGTGCCGCAGCAAAAGTAACAATGTTCCCTGTAAAGCGAGCATAAACTTATGAAAATAAATTCTAGGTCGCGTAAGATTTATATCTGATACCTGTTAGACGCTTCAACGCACGGAATACCAACCAAACACTTCTTATTATTATAGAAGAATATTTGTTTTACCACAGATAATAAATCAATAACACATTGCGTGTTAAAAGACAGATATAATTTTAAGCATTCAAACTTTTGAATGGCAAAGATAAAAACAGTGACCTCTCCCAAATTGTGGAAATATTGCACAATAATCATAAATTAAAATTGCAAATTTTATGCAAAATTATATCATATGATTATTAATGTTTTTCTATCGAGGCTGATAGTTCACAATATCTCATCAAAAGCATTTGAAGAAACATTTAAATAAGAATTCATTCGTTCAGCAGATGAGATAAACAATAACCGCGGTTATGTATGTATATGTATACGCGTATACATACATTATTAAATGCTCTAGATGCTTAAAATTATTCATACTTACATAATTTATGACATTGTAAATAAATAATCATGGGCACGACGTTTAATTCTACATAATCAGCAAAAAATGCTGTTAAATAGACATGTAAAGATAATTAAAGATGATTAAAATACCTATAAACCGATAAATATTTTAATCATTATGAGAAAAAGAATAAATTAGCATGCAAAGGTGAAAAGAACTTTATCTTTTTTTAGTTAATTATACGCGATAAGTATAATAATGTATGATAACATCTAGTACATTTCCGATAATGCTGCTCTTGATGAGATAAATGTTCATTAACAAAAATATTATTTTAGTGCTATAATCGATATTATTTATTACATCACATTTCTTTTAATTGCCTTCATAAGAAACTCTTGCAAATAAAATCGAGGTCTCCTCTTGCCCGCTTTGTTGAAATATTATTTGTACTAATTATGTATATTTATATTAGTAGAACATATCAAGGACGCCTTTTTACAAACGATGTGTTTTGAATAAGAAATTATTTACTTTCGTAATTGGAAAGAAACGACTCTATCTTGTGTGATACTCAAATGAGGACTATAAAATAAAAACTATATCCTTTTTTTTACATATTTGTTTTCAGTTAAATATTTTTTTTAATTTACATTCTAGAGAATCAAATTTCACATCATATTCTACAAAATAAAATAACTCTTTAAATAATTTTTTAATTTATAATTACCCCTAAATGTCAAGAAGATGAAAAAGTGAAATGTAACAAAACAATACGACATACAGTGTAGCAATTAAAATTGTTTCTTGCATCTTAATTTTTTAAATAAAGCATTTATTTATATTATATACTACTGGAGAGTAGCCTAATAATTTATAGACTAATTCTTTATAAATTTTTTCTAACTCGAATTGTTTTCGTAAAGGGAGTTTTTTGGGCTTCGGATTCGAAAATCATATTATTGTCTCGCTGGCGCATGCAAACACGAACTTCAGTTTTCACTGGCGAAAGGAATAGAGAAAGCCGACGCTTTGACTTCTTGTCGTGTTTGACAGGAGGATACGATAATTAGGTGATCTACGATTTCTTCCGATGGACATCTATCGCAAGTGTCATCTCGACGAGTCGTCAGATCGTGCGACAAAAAAAGAAAAGAAAGATTGCTGTAAATATTTCTTCATCACTTCGCTATCGATTGGGCAGCTACAAAATAGTTTTTATTTCTTACACAGAGAAAAAGATTTCTTTGGATTTAATAAATTTTATTGTTTCCAAATAAATTTGTTATTTGGAATGGCCCAAACAAATCAATGTTTGAATCAACTGGTGAAAATTTTTTTCAGAATTTTTATACGAATTGGAACATTTTTTAGAAATACTCAGAAATATTCAGAAAGTTTACATTTTCTCTCAAAATTTTTCATACAAGTGAATTCTAAAATATTCTGAAATTTCTCATCCCCCATAATTTTTAAAAAATATTTATATTTTTTTTTTAGATTTTATAACATTTCATCAGAAATTATACTTACAAAAAATCTTAGAAATATATATATATATATATCTTATTATTATTTCAAATAATAATGTTATTTCTGTCAAACAATAGAGGTTTCTCGAATGAAACAATAAAATTTTTGTTCAACAAATAATATTTCGTACAAGCATATGTTGTTTCAATAAAACAAATTTTAATCAAATAAATAGGAATACTAAATCCAAAGAAACCTTTTTCTCTGTGTACGCAGCTGTCTGAAGCGCAAATCCCAGCTGCTCAGAAATTTCTGAGAAATGTATTATGGCATGGCAGACCTCTCTTCTCGATTTTCTTGGCGACGGAAACTTATTCGCGTATAAGCACGATATGAATTAATGAAATGGAACGGCTTGATGGAGGTCGACCGGTATTTTGTATGCGCCGATTCCCTTCCACAAGAACAGATTAGCAAGTGCAAATCAATGTGGTCGTTCTTTGACGTATTTCTTGCTGCTAATCCTGTTCTAAAAAATAAATAAAAGATTAATTTATACTGCGATCAATTTTGAAAGAATAAAAATGAACTTGACATTCCATCGATATTAAATTCATCAATGAACGCTATTTCTCAAGAATATTTTCTTACTGTAGGTGACATATGTATAAAACAGAAAATATTTAAATTTTAAAATATTTTTTAGATGTTATATGCGAGCCTATTATACACATTTAAAAATATATATATTATTTAGAAAAAAATGTACTTTTAAAATTTTGTTTCGTCTAATGTAACTTCACACAAAAAAAGATTGAAATTATTTAAATAATGATCGAAAGGTTTCTTCTCATTTCCAGTTTTTTGTTTTGGAGTTAATGCGATTTGGAATTTGGAATTTAGGTCAGCCACTCATTTCTTTATTGCGTTTCGATCGACTCCGCCGTAATAATTGGTATTTAGATGTAACCGTGTTCAAAAATAATTAATGCTGTTTCGTATTGAAAGAAATTTGCGAAACGATATCTCCCTTCTCCGTTCTTGTGCGAAACGAAGGTGTCTTGTAATTCTCTTCCGTTGTTGGTCATATTGCATTTTGCATTAGTTTGCGTGCGGAAGAATTGCGAATTTTTCATGGAAACTCAGAGAACGCATCGTGTACTACGACATAACGCACAGCAAGTTGTTATAATGTTTTAATTAGAAGAAAAAACTTGGGATAAAATAATCGGTTCTATGTGTTCTTATCTGTGCGTGAATTCACACGATCTTTAGGGATTAAGTAGCTGTTTTAGGTGTAACATTAGCATTTCGTATTCAGCATTCGTGAGTGCATCATTCAACATAAATAATTATATTCATCACATGTCCTTTTATTACATGCAACGAGATATATACAATATTTATTTATCGCATAGTCATATTACACGCGCGATATTACACGAATGAACGCGTATAATACGCAACTACATCAACTTTTTAAATATCTATATGTAACATATGTAAATCCCTATCGTAACATATGCGAAGGCTTTTACATAACTTATTTTAATTTATATTTCTATGCTATACAAATTATCGATTGTTAAGAAATTATCTATCAATCTCGCCGAATACGACGTCCAGCGTGCCAATGATGGCGACTATGTCGGCGAGGAAGTGCTTGGGTCCAATGTGTTGTAGACACGCTAAATGAGCGAAGCCTGGCGCTTTAATCTTGCACCGATACGGTTTGCTGCTGCCATCGCTAACAAGATAAACGCCGAACTCGCCCTTCGGTGCCTCGATGGCGGTGTACGTCGCTCCTGGTGGCACTTGGAAACCTTGGGTGAACAACTTGAAGTGATGTATAAGCGCCTCCATGCTGCTCTTCATCTCTTCTCGCCGCGGTGGCACAATCTTAGCGTCATCGCATCGTACTTCTCCCTCTGGCATCTGATTCAAGCATTGGTGGATGATACGCAACGACTGTCGCATCTCCTCGACACGGCATAGATATCTGAAAGCAAGAGGCACATCACGTCAAATATGTTATAAATAATATTTAAGAGTTACATACATCGTATGCCATTTTTCATTCATTTAGATTTTTAAATAGCTTTTGTGTATTATTACTGATATAGAATCATACATTGTGACAAACTGTCCATAAGAATAAGAATTAAATATTTTTTGCAAATTAAAACTGAAGGATTTTTCCAGCACATTATCTATATTCAGTTCGAATATCCAATTATTTTTTTCTTTTGATTTTTAATTTTGGTCACTTGTTTAAAGCTTATTTTTTTTCTAATTCTTAAAATTAAAAAAAGATGAAAAGTAAGTCAAACTGAATTAAAATTAATCTAGATTGGTAGAAACAGACATTGATAATCTATTGTTTTCCTACATTTTAATACCTTTTTTTAACTATATAATTCAATTCTTGTCTAGACTTACCTGTCATAGCAATCGCCGTTTATGCCAATCGGAACGTCGAAATCCATTAAGTGGTAAACGTCGTAGGGTGCAACTTTCCTCAAATCCCATTTTATTCCAGAGCCTCGTAACATCACGCCGCTAAAGCCCCAATTTAGCGCGTTCTCTGCAGTCACAGTACCGATATTGATTGTGCGCTGCCGCCAGATTCTGTTGTCTGTCAATAGATCCTCCACTTCGTCCAATCGTGCAGAATATTTAGAGGCCCAGTCGTATATGTCATCCATCAGACCCAACGGTAGATCCAAGGAGACACCGCCGGGCCGTATATAAGCTGCATGCATACGGGCACCACTCACGCGCTCATAAAACTCCATCATCTTCTCTCGCTCCTCAAATAGCCAGAAGAAGGGCGTAAGAGCGCCGATATCCAACGCGTGCGTTCCAATGCCCATAATATGATTCAGAATCCTCGTAATCTCTCCAAAAAGAACTGCAAGCAGAGAATTCTATCAGACTCGGAGAATCTTGAATCGCAGGTTCATAAAAATACAAATCAGACAGCTTTAAATCACAGATTATTAATTATAGTGATGACAATTATATTATTATAATTACATTAACATTGAGAATGTTCTGATCGGGATTGAAACGTTTGTTAGAATTAGTCTATTTTGGTTTTAATAATTTAGCATTAAAAACTTTGCTCGTCTCGTAGCCAATTTTAATTTTGAACCTATTTAAGCCTTTTTATTATTTGAATCTTTAATAAACGAGTGTATTTATTCCAATGTATTTCATAAATCTATTTCCTGTAGCTAAACTAGTACACTTTTAAAATTTAAAGTAAAATAGATATATGTGTTTGATACTCTTGATGAAAGCTAGAAATAGTTCTAGCAGAGGAAATAAAAACAGATTTCATGTCATTTCAACAGAACAAGATCACGCATTGCTTTTACCTCGAATGTACTTGGCGCGCAGAGGCACATCTATATTCAGCAGTTTCTCAATCGCCAAGGAGAAGCACTGCTCGTTGCACATCATGGAGACATAGTCCAAGCGGTCGAAGTAAGGTAACGCTTGCATATAGGTCTTGTATTCGATCAATTTCTCTGTGCCGCGATGCAGGAGACCAATATGCGGATCGGCGCTGATCACGATTTCACCATCTAACTCCAGGATCAGCCGGAGGACACCGTGAGCAGCCGGATGCTGCGGGCCAAAGTTAACCTTCAAATTTTGTATAGTTTGTTCCGCCAGAGAAGGAGTAGCCAGGAAGGACACATTCTGCGGTGGTGTCCAGTCGATCTTCTCCGTGGTGTACATAATCGGTGTATTGAATTGCTCGAGGAACTCCTTGTCCGGGTTCCATTGATGGACATTACGATGTTGGCTGTAAAACACACGTATTATCAATAGAGTCCGTCACGTATAGGTTATGTCGTTACATAACGCGCGTACGCGATTAATGATAGAGCTACGTTTAAGCGTAATTAATTTGACTTACACATTGGTGATTGCTGATGCATTATTCGGCGCCAGCAATTTGCCAGTACCGAAAAATCCTGCGTTTTTACGCAAGATCGGACCCAACACTCTGGCCGCCATGATGCTCACATAGCTCAATACGGTCAATGCGAACAGCGACGGCTCAATCGGTAAGGTTTGACTTTGACAACCTTCTTGTTATGATCAAAAAGAAACTAATTATCTTATTATATAATTTTCTTTGACTACAAAAGAAAATTTTCTTTGATTTCCCAAGCAAAACAATAGATCACAATAATGTCAAGATAAATCGTGACTGATCGAAACCATAACTTTTAATAATCACTTTGGAGTCATTTCACTCCATTTTGATGTTATAATATAATTATATATAAGTCTATTTTATTACTGAACTAATGTATTTCTTGTATTTAAAATAAAATAAATATATGTTTGAAATTTAACAAAAGCGAACAGTCCCTGGTGAAAAAGTTTCGCTGAAATTATTCCACGTTTTGAAACATTTCGGCGAAATTGCTGAAAATTTGCCGAAACTTCACTGAAAGTGAATTTTTCAGCTAACATACTGAAAAATCACTGAAATTCAATCGAAATTTCTCTGAAATTCTTGCTGAAATTTGTCTGAAAATTTTGCTGAAATTTTGTTAAAAATGAATTTTTCAGCTAAAAATCGCTGAAATTAAACTGAAATTTTGTTGAAAAGTGTTCCAAAACGTGGAATAATTTCAACAAATATTTTCCAGGGGTGCAACAATATAAAAATAAATATTTTTTTACTCTGTTTAGGTTCGTCAGTGATCAAATGGGGGTTGCCCGCAAAGAATGCCTTACGGTGATACCAGGGCACCCCCCCCTCTCCTTCAGTGGTCATCGCAGAACAAAGGGGAGGTTTTAGTGGGTAGGTGGCCCATGGATATATAACTCGATTGAGTGTGCGTTGGCCAAATCCCACACTCCCTCGGTTAAGTCGACCGGGGGGTCTATGAAGATTTCCCCCTCTACAATAAAAAAAAGGTTCGTCAGTGATACTTAATTTTGAAATGTTATCTATATATGATCCATTTAATTGAATGGAATCTTAAGATCAGATTTAAGACGATTTTAGATACAAAATTGAAGTTACAAAGGTTTGCGCGTACCCAAGGAACACACAAAAGTCTATAAAAAATCAAAACGACTTAAATTATTAACGTCGAGTCAATAAAACAGTCAAATTTTGTAACAAAAAATCATCATTTTGATTCGAATCTTTCTCTCGATTCAGTGTGTTCCTTTGAATAAATCTTCAGCATTTTATTTAAATAACGTGATTCTCTTTTGCCTCGAATATAAAATCGGGTTGTAAAGGATTAAATGGGATTTTTTAGGTGTAATCAAATCAATTGTTTTTTAAAAGTCAATATTTCGCATCACGATATTATTTTTCAAAAGCAACATACAAGATAATATAAAATTTATATAAACAAATTATAATTCAGACGTACAATATTTGTAATTATACAAATTTATACATTTGTATTCATATATCCGTATTGATAATTTATTTTATTTGCTATAAATAGAAGAGCGATGATCTTTCTCTCTATTCGCACATCTCATTTTAAACATTCACAATTCCCCGAATCTGAATCATTTAAGTTGCGAGCGCGCGGATCTTGACCTTTGACTACTGCTTCTATTTGCGCCTAAACTTGAAATCCCGTGTCGCGAATAAGCGCTCGTTCGCAAAACGAGAAATCGCGGAGACAGTCGTTTCGTCGTTTCTCGTGGATATTTCAAACCGAGCTTGGAGGAGCGCCATGGAATTTCCGTACTTTCCGAGGATTCAGTGGTGCACAGAGTACGCAGTTAACGCACTACTTTAGAATTACTTTTAGGATACAATTTTAAGCACACCTATATTCTCCTACTCGTCGTGAAGACGAACAACGTCCGTTTCTACCAATGTAGATTATATCTAAGCAGAACAATAAGTCATCAAAATGTCAAAATGATTATTAAAAGTCATTTTTCAATCATTTCCGATTAATTTTAATATCATTTTGACGTTGTGGCTTGTTGTTCTGCTTGGGTAATTATCAAAAATTTTTATTATGGCTATCGCAGTTAAATTAATCTCTCTTAACTTTATCACAGTAATTGCTAATCGCAAAAAATTTATATTAATAATATCGAGGTATTGCGATCAATCGAGACAAAATGACTTTGTCTTTCAGGAATCGTCAAGCAGGCAAAAACGCAAAAGACAGTAAGCAATTATGAAAATTGCCCCGACCTTCTTCGAAATGATCAGCATACTAATTTGCAAATAAAGCATTATATTAGTATTGATATTGAACTCAATTTTATTTTTTTAGTTTAACGTTTCTTTTCGATCCGCCTTCTTTTATTAAATCATTTTTATTTTGACTTTCATGGGTTTTATTTAATGTAATGATTTTTATTTTTATTTGATTTTATTTTTTGTTAAATTAATTTTATCGCACATATCTATCTTAAATATCTTCTTATATGTTAAAATTAATATTATTATTTTAAAAGCTGAAGAAGTGTTGAGAAATTTTCATCCGCTTACGCGAATCATCCGCACTCATTAAACCCGTCCTTGCGCAGGCGTACAGGAACTCGAATTTCTTCACGGGCAAAGCGACTGCCAAAAGTTTGACGTAAGTCACGGTATTGAGGTTGCTATTTCGAGGGTAGCGATGGTGTATGGATCATTGTTGCTCCCACCAACGTAGGCCAACATTCTGCACATGGCGGAGTCATATAATCGCAACTTTTGCAAGCATGCGGCTGCCCTGATCAGACACAAGTGGATTAGCGTTCCAATTTGATTCCCCTTTATTCCTCTTTATTGTACATTAAGCGTATATATCGTCCTATATGCAAAGATACAAAAAGATCGATCACTTCGCGACCGTTGGAAGAAATCCTTTTCAGCTATTCTGATAACTTATCAGTGATAAGAAACGCGGGGCGACAAGCATAACTTCGTTGTATATAACTTCGAGAGGTAACTCTACGTAATATTTCCAGATTGACGATGCGAGAATGCTCGGGAGTGTTCGCGAAAAGCGCACATACTGAAAGAAAAATCTGGTAATAGCTATCAAATATATTTTGTTTATCATACTAGTACAATATTTAGAAAATATTGCTAAACATAATAATAGTAATCAATTGTTCGAGAATAATTAGATAAGCGTTTAGGTATATTTGGTTTTGATTATATTAATTAAATTATAAAATTCACTAAAATTTTAATAACTATTATCTAGGACCGATTATTACTAGACTTTTTTCAGTGAGCAGAAAGTCTCGGCCGTTCACGCGTTTGAGCAACGGAAATAACGCGTCTTGCATCACTTCTATCGCGAACGATCTTCCTAACATAGGAAGTAGAGAGAAAGACGTACATACAAAACGTACATTTGGCGACTAGAATCGTAACGAGTACAGGCAAAATATATATGTATTGCTGTCTAAGCTTATATCACTTTATACGCATCGTACAAAAGAAGAATACTAATTGCAAGTAGAAACAAGAGGTCACTGCCTCGACAACCTCATTATTGTACTCGTTGAACTGACGTAGACTCACAATATCGTACTTTGTGCAAATACTTTATCTTCCGCGTCTCCAGCAATCTTCAAAAAATATACTTCGATGATGCTATCGATTCCGATGCAGCTTCTAGCGAAATAATACTCGCCTTTTTTTCTCAAGTCATAATTTTGATGAGATTGAAGCTCTGAAAAAGAAAACAGCACTGGTCAGCATTAAATTGAAATTTTATAATAACTTCTTCATGTAGCTTTAAATAATATCTATCGATGTGTTTTTTTTTAGTATTAATAAATAACGCATAAATGGCTAGAATCAGTAATATGTTAATAAATTTTATCAGATCAATAACTTTTTTGCTTATGATTAATAATTAACTCGAAAAATATAGACTCGGTGCTATTTTCGGAGCTTAATATGTAACAAGAACATACATTTCTCGTGATGCTAAAGGAATATATGAGTCCTTGGGACCATCAATTTTTCGTTGTTCACTTTAGAAGTTTAAAATTTTCAACCATATACAAAATTGCAATACTTAAACTTAACATAATATAGTATAATAATTAGTTTACATGAATATAGAACAAAATTATAAAAAATAAGACTGTGAAACATAAAATTATTCAAAATCATTACACCGTTTAAAAATTTGGAAAATGCCCTAACACCCATGTTCCAGTTACGGGTTAAGCGACCTCTAAACACTCATTATTATTAGACAATTATTTTGCATAATATTATTGTGCCTCCTTTAAACAATTTAAAACAAATAATTTGGAGACTCAATATAGTTTCCAAACGATCAATGAAATTTTGCAATAATATTGATCGTTTAGAGGCTGTTTAAAATTATTTCTGAACATCAAGCCCGGGCATGGAATATAAATGAGAAAAAACCCAGGTCCCCGCAATTTACCGGAAATCCAAGGATGTACTCCGAACAAACATCATCTCTCCCGACAAACGTCTCGAACTTTAACTCTCGGCTAGTAGTAGTCATAGAGGAGGTAACGATGCAACGACTGCGGTAGCTGCAGCTTCCTGACAATCTTCGGTAGCTTGGTACCGCAGAGTTTGCGGACTATTAATCTCGCTTGATGGGTTAACGGCAGCGGGGTTTTAGCCGCCTCCATCACCAGGGCCTTCTGTGCGTCCGTCAAACTGCTGGACCGTCGTATCATGCAGGGATCAAAGCTCTCCGCTGCTTCCAAAAGTGCGCGTAGCAACCGCGGCTTATCGGCCATATTCTGCAAGGAGTTAAGAATGCCGTGTGGGTCGCGAAATTGCGTCTTGATCACTACTCGGGCACCATATTTCAATAGCAACGCCACTATCTCCACCGACGGGTTCTCGTTAGAGGCGACGTACTCGGCGAGCACCGGCCGCAACGCCGGTCCATCGTCACTGCGTATCACCAGGTTGGGATCGGCGCCGCGTTCTAGCAACATACACAGGATCTCCAGCCGGTTCGGGATATTGTCCGCGCATGCCACGTGTAGTGGCGAACCAATAATTGGCGAAGTGGCGTTCACGTCCGAGCCTGGAAAACAAAAAAATGCATTCTTTTTTCTTTATCTAGATCTTAATTCGATTAAATAATATTGAACAAAGAATTTCTTACGATTGTAAATGTAAATACACAACACATATAGAGAATAAAAGATTAAATTATTATCACTATCCTTACAGAAATCTAATACTAACCATCAATCTTTTTAGTATACACGATGATTTTCCTTTATTATACATGTTCCTATTCTGGGTTAATTTTCATCACTTTTACAAGTACACATAATTATTATTAACTGAATCTTTAATTAACATTTTCAAAAAGTATTTGTGATTACAAAAATTGTATATAAATGTTATAACTAATTTCTTGATGCTTCTAGTATCATATAATATACTATTTCAAATGAAAAAAAAGCACAGGTCACGAATGTGACCTAATAAAGTGTGTATACTTTGAAATATTAATTAAAAGTATTGAAACAATTTAACATTTAAAATAAATAATTAATTACTGTCTTTCAGTAAACTTTTTTTATTAAATTAAATAATGTTAAATTGGTTAGCATTTAGATTTCTGTAAGGGTATATGAAATATTTTATTTGAATTAAAAAAACATAAAATTAAATTTTGTTTTATAGAATTGAAATATAACAACAAAAATAAAAGAAAGATTATTTACTTTTTATAATTAAACTTATATTAATTATATTCTAATAAAATAGAGACATGTAAAAATAATATAATATAAATAAGACAACTCGATATATAGCAGAAAAAACCTCTGAAACTATATAAAAACTCAAAAAAAGATAAAGTATAAAAAGGAAACACAAGTAGATAGGTGAAGTGTTCACAGCACCCCCAGCATGTTTGACGCTCTATTATTGTTTACTGCTTCAATATCGATGAGCCACTACTACTTCAATCTGTTAAGTAATCATTAACAGGAAGATACTAAATCGATGAGCTCTGTTGTCTAAAATCTAAAAGTATGAAATATTTAAGAAAAACTATGCCTGGGGTACTCAAATACTCCATATACCTACTCGAAAGTTAAATCAACGTTGTCAAGAACAGTTTTTGGCCGACACGACCGCAAGGTCTAGCTGCAATCACGAGGGGAAAAAAGTCATACCACGCAGATAGATTTAATACCGGACGCGTGAATTGGCCTTCGAATGCCACGCAATTTCGGCCGTATGCCAGCGTTATCGGTTTGAGATACCACGACTCACCCGCTTCGAGCAGCATCTCGACGATCGACGGGTCGCCCTTGAGTATGGCCAGATCGAGGGCCGTCGGTTTCTGGTAGTCCGGCCCGAGATCCAATCGGGCGCCTTGCTTCAGCAACAAATTGATCACCGCCGGATCGCCGCCGAGAATCGCGTAGTGCAGCACCGTTCGGTAATCGTGCCTGGCGTCCGCCGTCGCGTTCACGTCCGCGCCATAACTCAGCAGCAGGAGCACCGAGGAAATGCCCTACGACATTCACGGTTGAGAAATCAACTCTCTACGATTTTGCGGAAATACAAACGTAATACATCTAATTACAGTTACTGTATGTTGATTATAGTCATGAATTTTAAGAAATTCGAGAGACGCAAAAAATTTGAGTGACGCATTATTTCGAAGTAAGGTGACTGTACCCAATATAGCATAGCATTTAATATGGCCTACTTGTTGTTTGTAGTTACATTAAATCATAAATTAAGGATAGTTAAATCTTGCATTCATTAGGCCCGTTCTTTTTGGCTGAACTTTTGCACCAGTTCATCTTTTTTTCTTTCCTCTCCAGGAAAAAAGAAGAGGAAGAAAGATGAACTGGTGCAAAAGTTCAGCCAAAAAGAACAGGCTCACTGAGCGCTCAGTGAGCGGTCGTGGTACTGAATGCACCCAGTGTCTGAGTGTGTCCTTGCTGGAAAGCACCCAGATTTATTCGCGTCGCATGCTCCAACATGTTCCAATATGCTCCTACCACAGCTCCTACTCACTCCAACGCGCTTGAGGCTGGAATCAGACTACCCATTGAAAATTGAGATTAGTGATTGAAGATTGAAATTTGATCAATGAGAACAAAGGAATTTTAGCTCCTATTGTTTTGATTGGTCAAATTTCAATCTTTGAATCTTCAATCTCAATCTTCAATGCGTAGTCTGATTCCGGCTTTACACATTTGTACATTATACAGATGTGTAAAACGACGGCGCTGCGTGGTGCTGCGCATTGCGAACATTGGCTACGTTTACACCGTGCATTTAGGCCGCGGCCTATACAATAGATGTCTTTGTTTATCCTGTATATTAAACAAAGACACCTATCGTATAGGTC
>NW_017257883.1:133456-150799 GCF_001594055.1 Mycetomoellerius zeteki | reverse complement strand
CTCTCTCGCATAGATGTTGGCTTCACCTCGGTATACGGGCCAGCATAAGCAATTCCTCTTCCAGTAGTATATATTCTGAGCCTAAGCCATACAAAGTATACCCAGTAAACGAGAATTGATTAAAATGGATTGAAATTTTATCTATCCGAATGCGTATTTTAAATAGCGAAAACTTTTTTTGGATTCAATTGGATTCAATTAGATTCAATTGGATGAAATTGAATTAAAAAACTTTCCTATTTAGAATTTTGAATTGAGCAGTATTCACGATGCAGGAAAAGCTGATATTATTTTTAGATTGAAAGGCAGAGAAATGTGCTTAATTCATGCAATGACTATAAATGAATAAAAATGCATTCCGGATTAAACGGGATTCATTTTAACATTCACAAATGCATATTTCTGAAAATTTGAATTCATTTCAATCCATTCTCGACTATAGGACAGTTATCTTGTTAAAAAGCGCCCCAGAAAAGATTTGAGAAAAAAGAAAATAGAACGTCTTTAGATATAGTGACCTTTTCCTTTCTCTTTAAAATGACTTTTAAGTGATTTTGAACTGATTTCGCGAGAAACACGATCTCGAGTTACAAGTCTTCTACCTCGCTGACTGTTTACCTGCGGCAGTCTGGCAGCCTTCATGAGGGGCGTCAGCCCGGCACGATCCCGCGTGTTCGGATGAGCACCGAAGGCTAACAGCAGCTCCATACACTCCAGATCCAAGGGCGACACCAGATTGATCTCGGAGCCGAAAAAATATCTCTTGTTTGGATTAGCGCCGGCTTCAAGCAGGATCCTCGCAACCTCAACGTGACGATTCCGCAGAGCCAGACGCAATGGCTCGTCGCACAACATGGTCCTAAATGTATAATCGCAAGAATATAACATATTGACAAAGCAACGCGTAGCTAATAAAGATTAACGTACTGCTCGGCAACTCAAAGAACACACCAAGTTAAGAGAAAATCAAAATGATTTTATTTTAACGTCATGAAAATTAAAACGATGATTTTTTTGTTATGAAATTTAACTATTTGTTGAATTTCCGTTCATTCCGTTAGGAAAGACATTTTGATTTTTTGTTGACTTTTATGTATTCCTTGAGGAGTTTCACCACAATAAAATTTTTGTAAATATATTATATAAAATAATATAATATGATTAAAAGCAAGAATTATTAATTGTTAAATGGCGTACTTTTAATTTTACACTATCATTCAACTATTTATGTCATTTAAAATCTTGTATAAAATCATATAAAGTCACATGCAAATCATATGATATTTAAATAAAATTAAAATTTTAGATTACGCCATATTTATCTTTCACAAGTATTTTAAAAAGTTTCGACGGTCATCAGTGATCAAAGTGGCAGTTAACGTAAAAGTCGCACCTGGGAAAAAGTTCCCCCGTATCCTGCCGGTGGTCCACCTTGGCGCCATACTTAAGCAGCAACTTCACCAGATCCAGGCAGCCGTGTTCGGCGGCGAGATGCAGGGCCGAATAACCGCACTCGTCAGTCGCGTTGATGTCGGCACCGCGCACAAGCAACAGCTGAGCGGCCTCGGTGTACCGCTGCCATACGGCATAGTGCAGGGGTCTGAGGCCCTGAGTCACCGGCTCGTTCGGTTTAGCACCGCATGCGAGGAGGATGCGGATCTCATCGAGCGGCTGCAGCCGTATTATCGAGTCGGCTAGCTCCCGTTGCAACGGGTTGGCGATGCACTCGGTCGGCATCTACATGGCGTAACACGAAAAGATACAGAGATAGAGAGGCGAGCTGAGAGAAAGAAAGATAGGGGGATAGAAGGATTGCGTAACGCGTGCATCGTATCGCACATTGGCAGAAATCACCGAGGATTTATAGCGAGACAGTTTATCGAGATAGTCTATCGATACATATAACGTTGTCGACGTTGAAGAAATTTGATTGTCGAATTTGTTATTTCTAATCTAAAATTGAGTTCCTCGCGGAAAGAAATTAAAAGAATCTTTCGCGAGACTGCAAAGACAGGACGCAAGCTGAATAAAAATCATTATGACGTCAAAATAGCTCCAAAATTATTATTAAAAGTAATCACTTTTTAGTCAGTAACGATTCTTTTAATGTCATTTTGACCGCATTACCGTAATTATGCCCAAGGAACACACTAAGAAAAAATCAAAATGACTTTATTTTGACGTCATGAATGTCAAAATGATGATTCTTTTTTACAAAATTTGTCTGTTTATTGATGTTAAGAATCAAAATAAAGTCATCTTGAATTTTTGTTGATTTCTGTGTTCTTTGGGTGCTTGGAGACAATGGCTATGTTTACACCGTTGCATTTAGGCCGCGGACTATACAATAGATGTCCTTGTTTATCCTGTAGGTTAAACAAAGACACCTATCGTATAAATCACGAACTAAGCACACGGTGTAAAACGTAGTTAATGGGGACAATACACGTGCACGACATGCACATATATTAACATGTATCTAACGCACTTTGATACGCACTTTATTATCGAGTCTGATTTGCCTTACACGACGAGCACGGAAATCCGACAAATCTGCAATATACAAGAAGATAGGGAGATTAATAAAATTCGACTCATCCACAATATTATACAATGTTAGAAAAATATTTGAACGTCGTAATTATTGTTTTAATAATTAATTAACCTAAGAAAAAATAATGAACCGTGTCAATTATTAATTAATAACAGTGGACGGAATTAATTTTTTAAACGAGATTCCACGTTTAAGAAATATATTCCTTTTCTATCGTATTTCTAATTTTACAATCTTTTCTACCGCAAACCGTAGAACTTATATAACAAAAATATAAAATCACAAGTATTAGATTGGAAAGAAATAAAAGTGTTGGTGAATGTAAATTAATAAATGTTACAGAATAAATTGTACTACAAAATATATGTTACACAAATATTCCATATTACGACAGAAAAGTATCTCCGGGGATACAGTACAGAAAAGACCTCGATTCCAGGTTCCGGACATCGCTGATAACACAATATCACCGTGAAACGCAGCCGCGCGAAGATTTTTCTCCGAGTTTTCTCCGACAGTCGATCCCGCAACGATCTCCGCGAGACACGATTTGGCTAACGATAGGTGAGTAATGCAATCGCTGTTCTCGCAGCGGGGAACTTCGCTGACGCGCGTCACGAGCACTAAAAGCTCTGCCAAGAGGACGGCGCAATTTTGGCGATGATGCCGGAAGTCCCGTGGCGTCGTCAATTGAAAATCACGCAGTCTGCGCCTCCGCGAACATCTGGCGCGCTACGCACTGCACTTCACAGCCACTTCAGTCACTTGTCCCTTTGTTACGCGAACAATCGCGATATTCAAGGTAACGATGGCCTGAGCAATTTTTTCGAACTCGAGAAGAGAAATATGCAATTTCAGGGTTTACCCTGTCAAATCTTCAGAAAGGTGCGAATTCACTTTCGATAACTTTAAAGTTGATTTTCTCGATTCCTCTCAATGAAGTAGCTTAAGTTTATAGTTGGAAATTTTCTTTTTCTGAGTCTATATTTTAATTAGATTCTAACATCAAGAAGGACGTCTTCGTCTAGTTACATAAAATTATAGTTATAATTATTAATTCAAAAACAAATTAATTCTAAAAAAAATAACGCAAGTTACTATGATAACGAAATCTCCTGTAAATTCACGTAAGATATGATAGATTCTAACATCAAGAAGTATGTCATCAGGTTAAATCTTAATTAAGATCGTCTGCGCAACCGAGCTTTAGATCACTATTACAGTAAACCCTTTAATTTGTGATCGTTAAATCCTATCGTAAAATTATATTTAAAATTAAAATTCTAATTATTAATTTGAACAAGTTAAGTCTAAAAAAAATAACACAAAAAACTGATATTATTATGATAACAAAACCTATAAATTCACGTAAGGCATGATTCTTCACTCTTGGATCGTTAAAATTGGCAAAAATAATAATCATGTATCGCACGACGTATTCTTAGTTTTCTCGTAAGATCAAGATCGATCCGACGAGCACGGTAACGACGCAAAAGAGTCGATATTCACTGCCAATTTTCGCCGCGTACATCTGACTATCGTAAACATTTAGTCCGAATTGATGCAAGATCTTGATAATACCGCGCAATTTGGTGTTATACTTCAAGTGGAAGTAATATGCTCCGTATATTACGGTTTGACACCTGTCGGACGCGATTGAGACTTCCGTTGTAAAACCGCAAATTGCTGAGCAGAAAAAGTATAAAGTATTAAATATATCGATTTCTAATAGCAAAGCAATGTATTATTAAACAATTATTCGCTCGATTCGAGTGATTTTATCAAATTATTAGTGCAATCATTTTAATAATTCTATACAGCGTAACTCTTTACATAAAATATTATGTATATGATAAAACGTGTTAGTAGATAAGCTATTAATTAAAAAATTTTAGTCGTCATCTTAGTATATATTTCACTTCGTCTTCCTGATCCGATTTAGTAGACGATGCCATATTTTTTTATCCATAGATTGACTTTCAGAGAAAAGAAATTTAAACAGTAGAAAGATAAAGAGGACTAATTGTCAAGCTTATACTTTAAATTTTTTAGAATAGATACAGTTTCCGAGAAGAGACAATTATTCAAAATTAGCCATAATATCTAGCTTACGTTGAAATTTCTCAGTAGTTTACCTTTCGATCTTGCGTCAACCGAAACTTTTACCATACCAAGGAAAAATCCTATCCCAAGAGAACATTCGATTTGACGCCCCCACACAAAGTCAAGAAAAAATCAAAATGACTTTTATTTTGATTCTTAACGTCAGTAAACAGTCCAATTTTGTAAAAAAGAATCATCATTTTGACTTTCATGACGTCAAAATAAAGTCGTTTTGACTTTCTCTTGACTCGACGTGTTCCTTGGGTCTCAGACGGTCGGTTGCTGATCGCAACATCCGGTATCGGTGATCGTATCGACGATGACGATCTCTCGTTCTCCTCATTCACGTCGTGAACTTGACGTTACTGCGTTTATTGTTTACTCACGTCAAAGACGGTGCGATGCTCCAGCATGTAGGAACGGTGTCACGAGAACTGCCTTCTTCGTTGGACGACCCGGTCCTATTTAAAGCCTCGCGAAGCGGCGCGACTCGCCGCCCGAAAATAACACAAAGGGCGCACTCAGAAGTCTTCGCGCATGTGTCTTTTGGCTGCTACGCAATTTTTGTCTTTTAGCGCGTAGACGCGTGTCCACCTTCGTAGCTACCCTTTTCTTCGCGCGCGCTTTTTCTTCCCGATCTTCTGAACCGCGAACGTCATCGTTTTCGTCATTGAGAGAAACTTCAGGGATGCCTCTCGCTCACGTGCTTTTGTTTTGAAAATATTTTGCGAGCTATCTTGCAATCTGCACAATAATAATGTATTTGCCAAAACTGTAGTGATAACACGTGATAAATACACTGAGCGTGTTACAAAGTTTCAAAATAATCATAACAAATATAAGAAAGCGCGCATCAGACAAACTTAAAGTTTAAAAAACTACGTTATCATTACGTACGCTTATTACGTAAGCTTGTAAAAATAAAAAAAAAACGAAACATTGTATTTTTCATTAAGCGAATTGTATTGTGCCTATCAATGAAATTGAAATCGTTATTTCAAGAACACTATGTATGATTGGCGCCGTCCGAGGAATTTGTTTACAGAAACAATAGCAGTAGCACTGCAACGTAAGTAAATGTGTTATAAATGGATGAAATTTTTACGGGAATATATGTAGCAAAAATAGTGATAACGAGATTATTATATTACTATTAAAATCAAATTGTTAATAATTATTTTATTTTGATATGTATAATAATTCTCGATGCAAATAATGAATACTTTATTTTTCTTCGAATATCCTGAGTCGCAGTCGGGGCTGCAGATCCTAAACGACGCATTTTCGTAATCGTTCGGAGAAAAGATATTAATACCTTGATAAAAATTTTTCTCAAAATTTTTATACGAATTAAAACACTTTTCAGAAACACTGAGAAAACATATCTTTAAAAAATTTTTTTTATATATGTGAATTCTGAAATATTTATAAGATTTTCAAGATTTCTCATTTAATAATTTTTGAGAAAATGCCTTAAACTTTTCTAAATTTTGTAAAATTTCATCAGAGAAAAATTTTATAGAATAAGAAATCTTAGAATATTTTAAAATTCACATGTATTAAACATTTCAGAAAAGACGTAAACTTTCTGAAAAATATTTTAATTTGAACATAAAAGATCTGATAAATTTTCTAAAAAAAATCATAAAATTTAGAAATTCTAAACAATTCTGAAAAATTATGTGAAAATTCTAAGAAAAATTTTCATTTGTAGGTAACTTTATTTAGGTATTTGGGACACCAAAGTACGGTTGGTGCCGCAACCGATAAAAAACCTCATTTTCGAGATCATGGATCATTTAAAAAAAAACTAGAATTGCGCGCGTCTTAGGTTAACAACTATAACCACTTACAATGCGTACCATCCTGTAAATATTCGCGACACACACGTGACAACGCACACGTGGCGGCACAAAGAGATCCATCCTTCATCCCTTCCTCGCCTCATCGGATACATAAATATGTAATAGTGTTGCAACAATTCTGTGCTGTTCTGTTGTCCACAACTACGTCTTTCGGAAAGTTCACTGATCCTCCGATCCGAAATTAAACCAAACCCCGTGATTTCTCTGAATTTCCCGGCTGCGCGCGGCCGAGAACATTCGCAGGACGGTGACACCGGAGTCAACGATGGGTATAGGAAGAGAGGTGTTTTCCTCTTGCACCTAGAGAAAGGTTTCTTTGATTCAAAGAAATGTTTCTTTGCTATACGGTTAAAGAAAAAATTTCTTTGATTTAAACGTCATTTCCTTAACCGTATAGCAAAGAAACATTTCTTTGAATGAAAGAAACCTTTCTTTGAATGAAAGAAACCTTTCTCTGGATGTGCGACAACAGAGAAGTGTGATTTTTCAAAGTAATCATTTCGGAAAAGATTTCGTATCAAAATCCTTATAAATTTTACGCGAAGACAGCATCGACTACAAAATAGCTTCTTCTCCGCATGAGAATGTGCGCGTAAGTATAAAAAGAAAGGAATCGTCTTGTATTATGGTCAATTTTTAATTACAGCCTTTCCTTGATATTCTTTTCGCTTATGAAAAAAAAATTATACAATGATACATCAAAGCTATTATCGCAAATTACCGAAACTTAAAAAATATCAATCCAATAAGATTCTGATCATATCAATCAGAATTGCGGTCATCGTAATTGATTATCTGATCATTATTTCAATGAAAATTATTTAATCAGAAATTTTTGATTTATCCATCTTCAACTTAAAATTTTCCTCATATAGTGTACAGAACTTTCAAATTACGTAGTATTACAGAGAATTAATTACGTTTGGATAGAAAGTGATACAAAGGACGATCTGACCACGCGAGGTAAACCGGTACGTATAGGTTGAGCGTCGATAGATATAAGCTAAAAATTTCATTCTCATGCGAGACCTTGAGAGACGTGAAAACAAGGTCGGCAACCGGAACGACACACGTAATAAATGAGAAGAAAACCGCAAAGACCTCTATATATCTCTTTTCATAAGAAAAATCCTGGTTTCGTCGACCTTTCAGCTCCCCGCAGTGAAACAGAATGAACAAAGGTCGTCGACATTCGCCGAACGACATACCTGAAACGCACGAAATCGACGAGAGGGCACAGGCACATATTTTTCAGCAGTACTTTTTATTAGGAAATACTTTGCACTTATATTAAATATCTTATACTCATTAATTTTAATTATAATAATTATTGTTATAGCATTGTCCTAACTCCCTACTAAGAAGCATGCTTTTTCACTAACACATGTTACACAATCTTAAAATTATAAGCCGATCTTCTCTGTCGCCAACTTTACTCTTTACTTACAACCCTTAAAATACAGCTCTTACAATACGTGATTCAATACAATATTTGTCGAGTGTATCGAAATATGCGCTGCGTTTCAAGTGACGATTCGGCAAAATATTTTGGAAATAGTCATATAATCAAATTCTTATCATATTGCAAATATTATGCACACGTATTGTGCGGAAGAATAGACCGAGGGGAAAAGTGAAACAACTTCTCTGAAAAAAGAATTGTTGAACGTAGTTCTTTGTTATAAGAATATTGAACTTGTCTAATATATATACACACACACACATATATATATATATTCCGCGTAGACGAGCGTCTTAAGTCTTTAAATCATCGAGGCTAAACACATACATACATTTATAATACATATATTATGAACCTATATATATATATATACTATAAATATTGTATACAGGTTGTCCGGAAATTTACGAATCAAACCACAGCAAGAAAATTTTCGAAAAATCAAGTAAAAAAAGTTATGTATAAATTTTTATTTCAAGCAGTAGCTTTTGAAATGTAAGTTTAGATATAATCAATTACAGATTAGACGATCACACTCAAAAGAAGTGTTTAATTTTAAAATATAAAAATGTTTTATTCTTGTTCTCGTTTTTTAAACGCTTAAAGATGTTTTAGTTTTAAACTCTTCACAATAAACAAAACACTATGTGTTTGGATTCATTGTTTAAAATAAAAATTTACATATAACTTAATTGTTTACTTAATTTTTTGAAAACTTTTTTACTGTTTTGATTCGCAAATTTCAGGATATACTAGGTCTGTTTTTTATTACTGCACTCTGAACCGATGCAATAAGTTGAACTTTTTGCACTGTGTGTACCAGTTCAGAAAGTGTAGCAATAAAAAACAGACCTCTTGTAAACATATAAATACATACATAAGTAAATATGTATACATACATAAATAAATATGTATACATACCGTATATATAAATATATGCATATCTATGTATATATTTATATTATGTACATTTACGATTTTAAATCTAAATTTGTCTGCCCATAAGAATCCTACGATAAAGTACCAATTATTGAAGTTAATAGTAATTAGGATAAAAAATTAGGAAAGAAAAAAGGACAATCGTTATCGAATAAACCGGCACGAATCGTCGGCGACAAACGCAGATTTCGTACATCTCTTTCGGATGACGCATGCTTTCGCAATGTCTTTAATCGTTCTTAATTCTCTCTCTCGTTCTCACTTTCTCTCTCTCTCTCTCTCTCTCTCTCTCTTTCGGAAGTCAGGGCTACTTTCAAAAATGTCTCATGTACACACACGACCGTCAAGACATCTTCATTGCGCCGGAAAGACCCGTTCTCTCCTACGCAACTCCGATCTGTCCACGCTCGAAAATTACATTCTCAGAGTCATACACTTAATATTCTCTCTCTTTTCTTCAGCTTTTGTTTTTATTTCTCACTGAACTCGTCTTCTTTTCTCCCCATTTTTACCTTCTCGCTGTACCTTACTATAACGACACACGTAACCGACTTTAATTAAGATCTTACACCCTGATGGTGATCTTACACGCGAATTATAAAAGCTGGTTTGTTGCGATCAGCAAAAACCGAACGGCACGGTACGTTCTGCGAATTGTATTACAGTCGCGGGACGAGTTCGCTCTGCTTCATTCCTCGTCCCTTATATGTCTCTTCTGTAGTCAGTGTATGTGTGTGCGTGTGTATGTGTGTCACGTGTATTTTTCGCGTACACGTATATTTTTGCCGTATTACACTGAATCCGCACGCTTCTCGCCCGTATTCAAATCGCGCTTACGACAACAACAATCCGATATAGAGACACATCGTCACTCCGTCACCGATAGTCGCACGCGAAACATATTCATACGATCATGTCACAGAACTGTCCTTGACGAGAAAGAGACGCGATGAACGAATAATCAATTGGCAAGTACAATCAATTTTTTTCGGCGTGGTGCGACGAAATGTCGAACGACATATTGCACTCGAAAGCGAAGATTTTGGTACGCCTAAGTGGGATCCCGATGAAGCAAAGAGCACGAATAAACGTGAACGAACAAACGAACGAGCTTGCTTCAATGTGTATCAATGTGCGAATAGAAACGATTAATTAGATTAATTAAATTTGCGCCAATCGTCATTTCTTGTAGATACATCAAGGGGAAAGCGAACGTTATGTTCAGCTCACGTTTATTCGTAGCTCTTGGATTCGTTCTTGAATTTATACTTGCGGAGCGTCTTCGAATACGGGCTCTCGACACAACAGCGCAAAATATACATTCGTGTAGTAATAATGAGTGTGACTAATAGGACTATTCTACAGAATCTAATGCTTAAGGATCTAACCGTTGAACGGACGCAGTCGAAGGCTTTCGCACGTGATGTACAATATAATACTGAATCGCTCGGGACAGTGTCGCGCGAGTACTGCGAACGGAACTGAGTAACTTCGGAGAACAATGATCGAAGCGTCGGCGGCGATTCGGCGTAATATGGCATTGCATAATCCTGATACATCATACAAATCCTTAATAATAATAACGTATTAGATTACTCTACAATTAGAAAATTGAACGGTTACAATTCGTCAATTCGTCTATTGTTGCTACACAACTCATTCACGAAACATCAAAGCACGTAATTTTTGTCGTAAATAGGCAAGCAACTATGTATTACTAATTCACTTCTTAAGAAGATTATTGAATACACTTGAATGCAATTGACTAACATATTTAAGATAACTGACTAACGTATTAAACATATTAAATCGTCACAACTAATATAGAAATTACGTAATAGGTATAGACTGGCAAGTGTATAATCTATTAATCTTCGAGTGTGATCTACTTAACGCTGCAAATAGTCTGTTGACCAATTAGAAGAAAGAATTTTACGAATTGACCAATCAAAGAATGCTTCAAAACATTTGCAGCATAAAGTGGATCGCACCCATAATTTCTAATCTACTCCATCAGAAAGAAAACGCAGCTAATTAAATCGTAACAGCATCACTTTTCAATTAGAAGTAAGAATGCTTAGTCTATACTTATTACGTTTATGGGAGTAACGCTTCCCGACGTAATACAGAATTATGATAGAAAAAGCGAATGTCGAAAATACTTCCGCAGAACATGAGTCAATGTCTGCTTTATTTTAATGTGCCCTTGTGATTCTCGTAGAAAGTATTACCTCGGAAAGTTTACTGCGTAAAGACCATAGAGCGATCATATTAAATCACTAAAAATAAAAACTTAAGCTAAAAACAAAAAATATAAAAATACTACATTATGTCAATATGTGGTATTGTTGCCAACTCAATGTAATCATACCTATACATATATATAGTCCAAAAGTTAACAAAAATCAAACGACAAAACATCCACCACAATCATATTGATTGCGCGAACAGATCTCTGTATGTCACGTGTGTATGTGTGTTGAGTGTTTTTTCTTTTTTTTTCTTTCTTGTTTTAATTGCATTGCCTATTTAATCCATTAGATATTCGGTAACTGTAAAAAAGACTTACAAATAAATGATTCGAGGTTCAATCGATTCTAGAGTTATGATTCTATCTACAAATAATAATACCATCGTAAAAACGGAGACCAAAGCGATACACAGTGTAATTAAATATAATATAAACTGCCTCAAAATGGCTACCTATTTACTGCTATCATAAGTGGCTATTATGATAATAGTCATTAAGTATCGTTCACACTTCTTTGATTGTGGTTTAGTTACATACTTTAAGACGTTATGATACATGTGAGTATGACACGGAGTTCCACTAAAAATATCTGTTAGATACGCTGAGCATTACTGACTTAAGCACTGTACTAAATTCACATAAAATTGTATTGTATTATTATTATTAGAAAACTAATTATTTTTCATTGGTTTGAAATACTGGTTTAATAGATCCGTATAAAACCTTTGTCAACTGGAACTCTTAGAATAATGATTTACACGATACCGATTCCTTGTTGGAAAGAATGCTATATACGAGTAAGTCATTACAATTCAACTCTTATTGGACATTACAACAGGCAACAATTGCAAGTCATGTTTTTAGTTCGTATTAACATCACAATATCCAATATGCGACTTATTTCTCTTTCCTTTCTCTTTCCTTTTCTTTTCCGATATATCGCTATATTGTGAAATGTACAGAGATAATCGAGTCTGTTAAATACGTAATGATCGCATAAAGAAATGATAAATGAGAATAAATACAATTATGTAAGATCTGTGACATATGTTTCGATTAATGTTCAACTTTAGCTTCTTGAGAATGTGTTCATCAGTCGGATAGCAGCAGTCTTACTGCAATTAATAGAAGCTCTAACAAGCCTTCTAAGTTAGATTAGTTTTTTCCTTTACATGTATCTTGTATATTGTCTAATATAAATAAATTAATGATCCAGTATGAGGCCAGAGAAAGGCAGTTACATACTCTAAGTGATAGATAAACTTTACTTTATCTTCTATGTGTTATTGTTCATATTCTTTCCTATTTTAGGCTGCTTCTCAGTTTAACTGTAATTTATTTTGCTGGATTATTGCGTTGCATGGAAAAATATGGCTTTATCCAAAATGCTATTTAACAAAGGCAATACATCGTACAATTACATTGTATGCGCGCCACAGTTGTTGTCACACAATTAAACTTCTTTGAAAAGGCAGAACCAGTGTCCGTAAAAACAACGAGAGATTCCCCGATTTTTACAGACATCAGGTAATTCTTATCGTCAATTACAAATGCTGTTATATTTGTACACTATGCATGTAAAAAGCATTACACTACATACGTCATGATCGTTCATCTCTTGTGATGTTCAACAAAGCTAAATGGTAAACTTCGAATAAATACCGGTTTTCCTCTTACTGTATAAGTTATCAAGGTATATATAGAATAAAGGCAGAAAGAAGAAACCTTCCTCGACAAAGTGCCTACAAAAATATTTATATAATAGATTGAGGATTGCTGTTTTCTAAGACTTTAATCTGGTTATATTAGCCACGTGTTACCAGTCTTAAACATAGTGACTAATCGATCATCATGGACAAGTCTTTTTGTCTTTCTACAACTGTATACATTTTTGATCTTTAAGCGTCACTCTCTGGTGCAGGGCATAAAGCGTGTCATAATTAAGAATCTCTTAACCCCTCCGTGGGGCATATTTAAAAATACGGAAAGATAAATACTCGGTAAATACGTACATGTGTACAGATGCCACAGATAACTTATCGAGAGCAAGCTGAGCTTCACTGAATCATATATAAATATGATGTAATAAAAAATAACTTATGCTACGAATGCCTTCTCGTCAAAACATTTCGAGGTCATTAAAAAAATATCGGTTATATGACATAGTCAATCTTCTTTTTCACTTTTTCTGTTTTTTTTTGTCTTTTCTTTTTTTTTAACTGTATTTTGTAAATCCGCATTGTCACGAACGATATTGATGCAGGATTCAAAAACGTCTCACACTATCCATATAGGCTAGCTACATCGGTCACTAAGTAGAAGAACGGAACACGGCTGATAATTAACCATACGCGTAGCGTTCGTCCACAGCATGAAGGAATTCTTATCTTAGATATATGAATATCCTATACAACTTGTATTCTCGTCAATAAACGTCTCATTAAGTGCGCTTACATACAAATCCTGCGTATAAAAAAGTCTCAAAATAATAAGATTTTAAACACATTTGTTCAACGCTTGATCTAATATTTTGATCTTTAGTGTTATTTCTCTTATAAGTATGACGCCATTACAACGCAAGCACTTATAAGTATGGAATTAATATTTTCGATATTAATTCATGATGGATGACGGATGGAGTTCCCGTACAATGTTGTATTTTATACGAGAACAAACATTAAAGAGGCAGCTTATTTCAAAGTTTTCAAAAAAGTATTTTCTTAAAAACTCTTGTTTTGTTCTAATTTTATCAAATTGATGTGTGCAATATCTAAAGAAAAAAATTAATTTACTTTTAATTAATTTACATTCAGTTTAAGATCTTTCAAGTTATTTACATCGTTATATTGAAAATTTAAATCTATACAGACTCTTACAATGAAACCTCGTGATAAAACGCGATTCGGGGGTATGAACGCTGCAACGAAGTTGCTCTTACTTCACTCCAAAATAATGAAATTCAAGATTTTAGTGGCTACTGGCTACTCCCCACTCATGCTACTCATAGCACAAAAGGAATGTTTTGTGCTATTTCGAGGTTCGTTATTACGAGGTTCCAACATATTTTTATCTAAAAATAATTTTAGATAAAAATCAAAACTTAAAGCACTGTCATTTAAAAAATTATAGCTTTTTTTCTAAGAACGAAGCGTCAATATATATCATAGCTATTCAACATTTTTTCTGTTTAAGATAAAAAACGAGACAAGAATAACATGATTATATAAATTATAAAGCTTCATTCTTTGTCTCTTTATTGTATTCAAGAAAAAAATCCCAAAAAACTTAAAAATAAACTACCTCTTTGAAAACTACCACACATCGCGTGGCACTAGCATAAATTCATGATTCACAATTCCTGATTCGCAATAAATTCCTGATTCACGGAAATCCGTCATGCGAAAAAGTATGCCCAAAAAAAATGAAAAAATATAGAACACCTTCCAAATAGCCGAGTAAATCAAGGACATTGAGGATGACACATGGAAGATGTCGCAAATATAAAAAATCGAGGACGTTAAGAGTATAAGAATGATTTCCTTCTAACACACACATCTCAATTTTGCGAAAGACACAATTATCAAATTGCCTTGAAATGTTTGCATCTTTAATTCTACCACAGCGAGAGGAATAATATTCCAACTCTCAAAACTCGGAAATAACATATACTGAATGACAGGTTCGAGAAGTAAATCTCTTCTTTGTCTCTGTATCTGTCCTTGATTTGTAGTTTAACGTTTGCACTATAGTGTACAAACGAAGACCATCAATGATTCTAATAATTCTCATATTTTCGATTTCGTTGAAAAATCGCTCTACTAGCAAACATCTCTTTCCATACGTACTACTTGCAAATGTCATACTGGTGAACGGAACGGTGAACCACGAATTATGTATTGCGTATGTTCCGCTAGCTTTACGTAGAGTTATTATAATATAATACATACTAAGTATACGATTATACTCCAGTATACTTTAATATACTCCATGGTACAATAATATGCATCTTTGTACTTAAAAAAAACTGGGTTTTTCAGGCAGTCTTCCTAAGGACATTGAATCCAACATAAATATGATGTAAGACACGATCGCCTGCAAGTTTTATAGCCCTTAACTTAATGCTGTGTCCGAACTTTTACATATGGTATCTTTTTTTATATACATGGAGCGGAGCTGTTCGAGACACAAAACTACACCTCCAGAACGCACACTGGGTCGGTAATGGCATAAATGCAAAAATACGTTATATGCTGTAAACATAGTAGTCTTGTAAACCAGCACGCAAACGTGCTGCTACGAATGAATAAGGCAATGTGAACTGAAAATAAAATAAAAAAAAAAGAGAAAAATAAAATATAAACTCAGTGTAAAGGAGCTAAAAGTATAAAAACCGACGAGATGGTCTGGAACAGCTCTATGATGCGTCGATAAAAAGTTTGTCGATTCAAAACTGAATTCTAAAAAAACTCACTACTTCTTTGTACAGCACTACGGTAGGCTGGAATTTAGGCTCTCTGGCAAACGGTAATTCATCATATGATACGGTGGACTGGCCGGACTACTCGGTTGGCTATTCACACTAAGATTGCTGGAGCCGCGGCCGCGTTTTCGCCTCTGCAAAATGCCCTTTCTGACCATGTAAAAGCGAATTGTGCTGATTGGTATCTTGTACTTTTCCGAAGCTACTTGAAATGTCATGCCGCGTGCCACCATGTCCGAAGCTTGTTTAAGTTCCTCTTCCGAACGCCTTTGTCGTCTTTGATAACCTTGAAAAATATCAAAATGTTTAGCTTTCATAAATGTGACATACAAGTAAAATGTCAAATACAAAATTAGGTCAAGGGCTCACCTTCAATCGCAGGGAATGGGGAGCTAGGATTACAATTATTACTGGATACCATACTAATGGAATACGGTTTGACATCCTGCTGTTGTACAAATTGTTCATCCGGCTCCATTTTTACCATTCCCGTAGTTTCGGTAAGAGTCGCTTCGCAAGCGCTAAGAGCTTTTTCTAAATGTTGTAGCGCTTCGCTATGTTCCATGTTTACGAAATTGGAGGAATTGGGATTTTGTGAAACAGGAGGTGTGACAGAGGATGAGTTGTTTCCTGTGCTAGCCATTGCCGTACATGAGAGAAAGTCAGAGGTACTTTCATCATTAGATGAAGTTTCCACCTTGTAGTTGCTGTCACCGGGGGTAGGAGTCGACGGTGTAACAGGTGCATTAGAATCACATGATTGTGTATTGCTCTCATTCACTGTGTTATCGCATCCCTGAGTGGATAAGCCACGAACCTATCGAAGAATATATAATATATTGCCCAATGTTTTTACATATAAGACAATATTCACACAATATTATATTATTATTACTATTAAGTAGTAATATCTATAAAATACACAAAGCAATATTAATATTTTACTAATATAGTAATATAATATTTACTTTTATAGAAAATAAATACTAATATAATATTTACTTTTATAGGATTCTTTGTGCGTTTTAAATTAAAATCTATGTATTTATAATCTTTACTAGAGTTGTAATCCAATATACACTGCCAGTACCAAAAATCCATATATAGTTCACATTACACATACAATAGATTTTTAATACTGACAATATACATCAAAGCACAATCTAAGGCCAATATTCATAGTCGATTCTTATGTTCAAGTCTTAAGTATAGTCTTAAGATGTCATGAGTCAATCCCAAAATCACAGCATCTTAAAATATTGGTTAAGATAATCTTGAAATAAGAATCGGCTATGAATAACGACCTAACATAAAACTACTGCTAAAAGAATTAAAGAAAAATTGGCTGAAACAAAAGAAGTTATAGGGATACTAGCTGCGTTCTGTCTGTTGCAAATCGGAGGCACCCGTATTCGTTCTATTCTATATTCATCGAATTCAGTGAACAAGGATAGAATGATCACAAATGCCACTGATTTAACCAAATGCAACTATTGAAGCGTAACGCTAGAGCATTTGAATCCACATTAGCACCGAAGTTAACCTATGCAACGCATAAGGGTGGCAAAATTAGGAAGGGGCGGCATTTTTGAAAAGAATTTCTAAAAAAATTGCTGAATCATGCAAATAAAGGCGGCATCCTAATTCGGCCCTGTAATTGGATATGAAATACTGTCAAATAAGTGCAGA
>NW_017257883.1:132265-133414 GCF_001594055.1 Mycetomoellerius zeteki | reverse complement strand
CTGCTGAATATTCAACGAATAACAAGGATAAAATGATACTCGGGTTGACAGAATCGAGTTTTGACACGCACTCCAAAAAAGTAAAAAAAAGACAGTACCTGCAAAACTTCTGCTGCTTGCATTAAAGTAGCGAGCTGTTGTTGCTCCACATACACTTCTCCACGATACATAAATTCAACCAGGGCTTGAAGCTCCCACATTTTCATGTCTCTCAGAAAGATGACAGGATGGGTACATGGGATCTCCAACAGAAGACGCTCCAAGTAGTCGCTGCAGGCGGACAACACAACCTTGTGACACTTTATCGAACCTCCATCACAAGCCAGAGTCACATCGACAAACTGCTCCGAGCTGAGTAACTTTGGAAACGCACTGTGCATGTTCGACTGATGGGAATTCCAAGAGACACAAAACTGCTGACGATCTCCTCCGGGATAAGTGCCCGGATTGGGCAAGTTACTTCCAGATTCCATGATAGTAGCTTGATGCAAGACAAGTTGCCTGTCAAAAAAAAAAACAAGAATCATTCCACTGGATAATTGTCGCAAAAGGATTGTGTTCTGTTTCGAACACGCGAGACTCGCGTTACTTGAAATCTCCAAACTTTTGCACTTAAAACGAGATAAATATATATTCGGACGTTGAAAAAAGGAAACGAAGGGAAACGAAGATGTTGAATGCAAAAAACGACTTAAGTACCCGGTTATTACAGAAATCACTTTAGAGAATATACGTCATAAATAACATTTTGTAATAATAAGAAAAAACTACTAAAAATGTGCTTTTTGCTTTAAAAAAAAAACAAAAAGTTATGATATCCTTCAGACGTCTCTTAATTTTTTGTCCGTCACTGAGGTCTTAATAATTGAACAAAGCGGCGCGTTCACACAAGGTACGCTAATGGAAACCCGCAAAATAAAAGTATAAAAAAAAAACCGTACGACAAAGGCAGCAACAGCGCTAACTTGAAAACGGATTCGGAGAAGGAACTCATCCGACGCCGCGCGAAGGGCTTCCTTCGGCCGCGAGTTATTCTTGGACGCCGTAATTAAACGAAACAAATGACGAATTCTGACGTTCCGGCGGTCGGACTTTCGTGAAGTCGCCGGGCGAACCGATCCTTCTTTCAGCCGTCGAGGGAAACGCGCG
>NW_017257883.1:129773-132213 GCF_001594055.1 Mycetomoellerius zeteki | reverse complement strand
CGCGGGAACGTCAATTCGGAACAAAGACAAAGACGGGGCCTCGGCGGGACCAGTCCCGACCGCCGACTCGATTACCTCGTAAAGGGGATCCGTCCTCAGCCGGGACGACACGCGTGTCGTCCGTTTTTCCCAGAGTGCCGCGATCGCGCGAACAAAAGAGATCAACGGCGGGATCTCTCGGGGGGCTAGGTTAACGAGAGACACGATGGTAGAGTTAAAAAAAAATTACAATATGGCTGTCTGGCATAGGTCTGGAGCGGAACAACAATATCCGTGCATACATACACACGCGCACGTAACCGAGAATGAAATATATAGGCGCGAACGTACACACACGTATATGCACATATACGTATAAAACCGCACATACGCATACCAGCTACATATACGCGTTAACTCACATCACGCATACGTATATATATATATATATATATGTTACACACGAATATGAAGGCACAAACTCGCGCCACACAATCCTTTTCACGACGCTATTAAGTTCGTTTGCGTTGCTTGAAATCCAAAAATGTTTAGTATGTTTTATAAGTTTGAACGTCGAAGAGAAGGAAAGCGAAGATTCTCAAAGAATGTTAAAAGTGGAAGCAACAGACTTATTTTTTTTTATAAAAGATTAAAATTGTGTTTCTTGAAACGAGGGGAGATTTACAAGAGCGAGTGAATTTATTAGAATATTTTAAAATTTCATTGGTCAACGTCTTTTCTCGCTTTTGTAGTTTTTCTTTCTTGTTTCAAGATACACAATCGACCCTCAGGAATCGCGTCAGAAAACACCCTTGGGTGTCCGTACTCAAAAAATATAATAAATAAATACATGAAAATACATTCTTTGGAGTAAAATCTCACTCTAAAAAGAGTGAAAATTTTGCCGGTCTTGAGAAAGAGTGGCAGAATTTTCAATCTTTTTAAGAGTGACATTTCGTTCTTACGTCCGTTTCTATCAATGTAATTTAATTTTAATTTCAGTTCAATAACTCATCATTTTTTCTAGTTGTAAAAATTAGAAAAGGATGAAAAGTAAATTGAACTGAGATTAAAATTAAACTGTATCTGTTCCAAAGAATTTAGAGACCGGGTTAACCTACTCTAAATTTTATAGAATGGAATCTCACTGAAGAGCGAGATTGAACCAGTCTTGAAAAAGAGTTCAATCTTTCAGAGTGAGATTTCCCTCTTTGGAGCGAGATTCATTGTAAAAGTTTTAGAGAATAGTATCTTCATATATATTTTTCGAGAATAAGACTCCCGGGGATAATTCGAACGCGATCGACATCGGTCGGCAAATCGATCGGCAAATCGGGCGAGGACGGGCGCCGCCGGTTGAAAAATCGTCCGTGGACGCGGTGCGGCGTGCGCGCGTGTGACAAACCCGCCGTATATAGATATACGTGCACACAGCCGGATGCACGATTGTACGCGCTTTCGTGGAGGCGGACAAGCGAGAGCAGACAGGCAGACCGGCGGCGGCGTGCCCGCGCGCACTCACTCACTCACTCACTCACTCACTCACTCACTCACTCACTCACGCACGCACGCACGCACGCACGCACGCATTCACTCACTCACTCACTCGTTCGTTCGTTCGTTCGTTCACCACGCGCTCGCTCGCTCGCTCACTCACTCACTCAAGCACTCCGTTACACACTCACTCGCTTAACAAGTAGACAGAATGGAAAAGAAAAAGCGACGCGTCTCTTTGGGTATCGCCGCCTCCGGTGGCGACGATGCCAACGACACTCGGTACCCGTACGATCACGTGTCAATCGTTCGAGAGTTCGTCGAACAGACAGACGGACGAACCTACGATGTGGAAATGTCGTCGCTGTCGCCGTTCGCGACGACGGAAGCCGGGTCGCGTTTTACCCGACCGAAACGCGTCCCCACGGCGTGGAATAAAAACGGGATCTCTGCGGGAGAAGTGACACCCGTCACCCCCCACAGGAACGCCTGGAGGCTCCTATAAATTTCACCATTCGTACGTACACTCGCGTATTCGCACGTTCGTTCGCCTTTCCCGTTCTTTTCACGCGGTTCTTCTCCCACGGGTTCGTGCCTTCGTCTCGTCAGGGAAAAGCGACGCAGAACGCCACGCGCCGCACCGCGCCTCGACTTGATTCTCGCGTTAACTTCGCCCGCCTTAACGACTTGAACTAAACCGCACTCACGGGTGAAGGTCCCCCAGGTAGCCGTCACCGCCTTTCAGAAATATTCTGCCGTTCGGAAAAGAACAAGAATCCCTTAAGAAAACATTCGGCCGTCGAGATTTATACTAGAGGGGAGTCTCAACAGGAAGGACATTGGGGGATTGGGGGGGGAAGGTGAGAAGAAACGGGAGGGGATTCGACAGAATAAGACTGGCGGGGAAGAGGAGAGAAGAGATATATCCGCGTTAGTCGCTCTCTCTCTCACTCTCTCTCCCCCCCTC
>NW_017257883.1:129196-129646 GCF_001594055.1 Mycetomoellerius zeteki | reverse complement strand
GAGTGAGAGCGAGAGAATCCAAGTATCCGGAGAAAGAGAGAGAGAGAGATCTTACCGCACCGAGAACGGGCGAATAGAGCAGAATAGAGCGGCGCGGAGAATCGACCGGCGGACCGTCGCACCCTCGTTGATCGATACTTACTCGGTCTAGCCGGGCTTGCTCGAACCGTCGCAAACCGTCACGTTACCGATGCCTCGACGCCGACGGCCAACTTCCCAGACTGCGCACTCTATCCGCAAAAAGTGTCGCTAGAATTAAGCTAACGTGTCGCGACGGGCCTCTAGCGCGCATCCGTCACGCGCAGCGAAACTTGCGCCGATCTTTGGCCTGCGATTGAACCCGCGGTGATTTCCTTCTTTAAGACGGGCCACTTGCTGGACTTTTTCCGCCGACGGCGACGACGGGCGACGACCGACCGTTATCTACGAAAGCGACAGACAATCGCGCCC
>NW_017257883.1:115129-129185 GCF_001594055.1 Mycetomoellerius zeteki | reverse complement strand
CGCGCCCCCCCGCCGCCACTGTCGTTTTACGCGCGAGACCGCGAGACGCCCGGCGCAAATGAGACCAGCGGAACTTTGTCGCGGTTTCATGGAAGCTGCCCGAACGATATTCCATATGTATCGCGCATGATGTATCAAGTCTGTTCTCTTTGAGTGACTTTGAATTTATGAGCTTCAAGCAGTTTCAAAGCTTCGAAAAGACGCCGAACGCTATTTGCGTCATTCTGGCCGGTATTCATAGTCGGTTCATATTCAAGATCGTTTTAAATACAATATTGAGATGTAAGATAATTACAGGCCGATATTCGCAGGCCGATATTTATAAGGTGTGTTCGGGGAGACCCTACTAGCGCTATTTGTGTCATCCTGTCTCCGTCATTTATTAAACATAAAATAAGGATAGAATGACACTAATAGCGTCTTCCCAAATCTACCTACGGTTGCTTCTTATATTTTAAGATCGTTTCAAGGCTCAGTTTCACAATTCACGATTAACTCTTAACCAAGGTTCAACTTATTCATTGTCTCTTTCCAATTTTAGAATTGGAAAGAGATGAGGCTTAGGCCTCTTTCACCAACTTCTGATCAAATTAATCAACGATCAACTCGCAGAAATGCCAACAGTAGTTTAATGTATCAAAACGTCTCCTTTCTCTTCCTCTCCTGTATTTAATTCTCACGTTGGCAATTGTGATGATTGAGTTAACCTTCGATTAGCATTAATCGGGGTTGGTTTAAGAGGCCCTTAAGTATACAGTCTTAAGCCCAGTTTCACAACTCATGGTTAATTCTTAACCGAGGTTCAACTTGTTTCTCATCTTTTTCCAATTCTAGAGTTGGAAAAAGATGAGAAACAAGTTGAACCTCGGTTAAAAATTAACCGTGAGTTGTGGAAATGGACGTTAGGGCCTCTTTCACCAACCCCGGTTAACGCTAATTGATCATTAACTCAATCACCACGATTGCCAACGTGAGAGCTAAACACAAAAGAAGAAGAGAGAGGAGACATCCCTATAAACGCATATATTATTTAATATGAAGTAATATTTTAGACATATTCTTAGAATATTAAATGTAACATTTTAATAATATTTTACTAAAATTATATAATATTACATGATATTCTCGAAATATTAATGGAAGGTTATAAGTCCACTCCTGATAATATTATGATTATTAAAAGTAACATTTACTTAATGTTACTGTAATATCATATAAACATTAAAAAGTATTATAACATCATTTACTTTAATTTATAAAACTGTTACATCTATTCGGTATAAGTATACGTTTAAAAACTGGAAATAATTTTGGCGCGCAGTTGTAAAACTGGATATGTACTTAAAATCACGTTGAAACGTTTTTTTTTTTTAGCATAAGATGCAACATAGACTGATAAGAACTTTTCGTTACTGGATTGTGAATTCAAATTGCACAAAATTAAAAATAATTAATATTTATAAGTATTTTAATAATATTTCAGGAATATTAAGATATAATACCTAAGGTATTATATAAGTGGACATATAACCTCTATAGAATACTCCCGTAATACTAATAAAATATTTATGCTATTTTCGAAATATTATAATAACATTATTTTAATTTTTTAAATAATATCCATAAAACATTCTAGGAACATTTTGCGCTTATAGGGATTCTGATACTTTAAAATGTTGTTGGCACTTCTGCGAGTTGATCGTAGATTAATTTAATCAGAAGTTGGTGAAAGAGGCCCTTAAGATGTCATAACTCAATTAAAGGCCTATATTTTATAATCGATTTATTGACCCGTAGTATTTAAATGTTACGAACTAATCAGAAGACGAATTAGTATCTTAAGACATTACTTAAGATTTAAGACGAGCTTGAAATAAAACAGATTATTGAATACTGGCTTCTAGATATATTTTAATCTAAAGCATGTTAACGATAGAATGATATTCTCTTCCTAAGTTGTTTTTTTCTATCTCTACTATTGTTCCTTTTTTCCAATTGCCATTTCGGGGGAGAGAATGCGCAATATTAGGTCTATTTTTTTCGAAGAATTCAGAATTAGCTCTGAGCCAACAATAAGTTAGAATGAGAAACAAACTATACCTATCTCGCTTTAACTTATTGTACTAATGTACATCAGTGTACCAGTTCAGAACCTGTTGCGGGATTCTCTAAACGTTTTTCGACAATTATCGTTAACTAGCGATTGTACTGCCATTAGTTATCGCTAGTTAACAATAGCGACAATCATCGATAAGACGTTTAGAGAATCCCGCTGCTGGGATGGAAAAAGAACAGATCTTTTGTCTCCCTACGAGAGCAGTGGCGGATTTACATTTTTGCATCCTTGGCGCCTCTTTAAGATACTTGGCGTCTCTTTCAGACGAATGAACAATAAAAAATAAAAATTGACTAATTGTCGAAAAAAGTACCACTTTTTCACTAAAGCGTCAAAATTTTATTTTTATGCGCCAAAGCACTACTTCAAGGTGCCATATTGGTGAAAATAAATGCGTTACACCTCAAACAGAACAAGTTATTATGATATCAAAGTGATATCAAAATGACTTTAAAATGATCATTAAAAGTCATATTTTTCAATCATTTTCGATACATGTTAATGTCATTTTGATGTTATCGTGACTTGTTCTGCTTGAGACCTGGCGACTCTGCACAAATACAAAATTAATTTTAATCTCGATTCCTAGGATGGCTCCTAGAAGGATGAAGCTTCTGTGCTCTTAGAAGGATGGCGCTCCTAGGCCCGGACCTCGCGGGCCTCTATCTAAATCCGCTACTGTACGGGAGAGAGAATATAAACAAAAATATATACAGAGTGTTCATTTGAAAACTTTCCAGCTGATTATCTCGAGAAATATAAAAGATACAAAAAAAGTTAAAACACGTGTTCGAGGGGGAAAGAGAACGGCACTCTCAATTTTTTATTTGGAGGGCGTTTTCAACGTAATTTGAAAGTCAAATTTGTTTTTTTAAATGGAAATGTATATTTTTTATTACAAGATCTTATTCTAACGTAAAAAACAAGTAACTTCTGTAGGAAAAATTTTTTTGTTCGATCACTATTTTAGGAGATATTTAAGAAAATAGCAAGGCATAGTTACTGCATAAAATTTTATCATTTATTATAACAAATGTTCAAGATGTTCTTCGTTGTTTGTTAAACAATAATAAAGGCAATCTTTATTTAAATTTACTAGACAACGTTATTGATGCACTTATAACTGAAAGTCTTGAAAACCAAAAAGATGAAAATGGCGAATTGTTGTTAAATGAGGAACTTTCGTGCTTCCAACAAGATGATGCTCCCCCACATTATGTGTTATTAGTTCGACAGTGGCTAAACAATCGATTCCTACAGAGATGGATTGGTAGAAGAGGAGCCATCGAGTGGCCACCAAGATCTCCTGATCTAACTCCACTAGACTTTTTCTTATGGGGACACTTAAAATCCGTTGTTTATAAAACTCCACCGGAAAATATCAACGATTTACGTCAAAGAATTGTACAGGAATGTAGAGCTATTCCAACAAATACTTTCCAAAATGTTCGTTCAGAATTTTAGAATCGCCTTTATTATTGTTTAGCAAACAACGGAGAACATTTTGAACATTTGTTATAATAAATGATGAAATTTTATGCAGTAACTATGCTTTGCTATTTTCTTAAATATCTCCTAAAATAGTGATCGAACAAAAAAATGTTTTCTACAGAAGTTACTTGTTTTTTACGTTAGAATAAGATCCTGTAATAAAAAATATACATTTCCATTTAAAAAAACAAATTTGACCTTCAAATTACGTTGAAAACGCCCTCCAAATAAAAACTTGAGAGTGCCGTTCTCTTTTCCCCTCGAAATCATGGAACACGTGTTTTAACTTTTTTTTTGTATCTTTTATATTTCTCGAGATAATCAGCTGAAAAGTTTTCAAATGAACACCCTTGTACATTTATATATACATAGATGCTGAAATATAAGAAAAGATAAACGTTAAAAGTAACGATAACTGCATAAAAGCTTAGGAGATAATTAGAGAATTCGAAAAAATCCATTCGTCTTGTATGACAAGAGCCCCGAGAGAAATCTGCGAAACGTAGTATAATATAGATTTCTCCGTCCGGGCAGAAATTTCTGTTGCACAACAGAAATTTTAGATTTTTTATTACAAAAATTGATTTCGTTGCGAAGCATAAGACAAGATTTCATAGTAAAATATCTTACTTTTTTCTAATTAGCTGTCGTAAATTTTACATCTGTTCTGTGCAACTGGACATGTTCCACCTTCTGCACTCGAAAATAAAATAGATGTATGATTAAACTCGTATCGAACTACGTAATGAAGATGGAAAATTGCAAAATTAATTAGAAAATTCGAATTCAATTAGAAATTTAATTTGGTTCGTTCTAATTAGTTGAATTTTAATCTGCAACTCGCAATCCTGAATCTCCTGTAGAGCGTAGTCTGAAATCGTTACTTTGAAGATTGAAATTTTATTGAAATTTGATAACAGAACGTAAAAAGGAAATATTTCTTTATCCTGATGAATAGTCAAATTCCATACAATCACAATCTTTGGATATATGGGGCATTCCATGTGAAAGGAATCCATCTAAAAATAAACTGATTGGAATTTTAAAAATAATCATAAAAACATGTAAGTGGACATATTGTATAATGTTGAAGATAAAGAAATAGATATTATATGCCTTGCATCCAAGATATTGGAGGTAGTTTAAAGGCATTCTCCTTTTGTTGTCATTTGTAGTTAAAATTACAAAATACATAAAATTTTTATACATATAAATTTTTTAGAATTTTTCCCGTACTTTCGGATAAAAAAGTTAATTTTAATGAGAAAAAATGAATTTTTTAACTTTAAATAATAAATAAACAATTATATCCTTTAAAAAATCTCAAAAATTCTCAAAAATACTCCAATATGTATAGAACATGATGCCGCAAAAGAAATTTTGGGATCACGATGGGACCTAACCATAGCTCCTACTCACTCTAGCGCGTTGGAATAAGAGCTGTGATATTATATGCCTTGCATCCAAGATATTGGAGGTAGTTTAAAGGCATTCTCCTTTTGTTGTCATTTGTAGTTAAAATTACAAAATACATAAAATTTTTATACATATAAATTTTTTAGAATTTTTCCCGTACTTTCGTTGGAGCATGCGACGCGAACAAATCTTATATGAGGCATTCCACGTGAAAGGAGTCCACCTAAAAATAAACTGTTTGGAATCTTTAAAATAATCATGAAAATATTATATAATGTTGAAGATAAAAAAAGTAATATTATATGCCTTGCACCCAAAATATCATTTACTATAGTGGATCCCATCGCTATCCCAAAATTTCTTTTGCGGCATCATATTCTGTACATATTGAAGTATTTTTGAGAATTTTTGAGATTTTTTAAAGGATATAATTGTTTATTTATTATTTAAAGTTAAAAAATTCATTTTTTCTATAGTAATCTGATAAGAACTTGAATAGGCTGTAAACATAATTGGGAGAAAATAAGGAAGAATGAAAAGTGCAAAAAGTTTAAATAAAAATAAACCTTTTCTTATCTGGTTCGGCTTCTACTTATCTCTAATAGAATTTTCGATCCGAGCAGGTTTGCTAGCTCCGACCTGTGTTCGATTAATGATAATTAACGTTGTATTAGTAAAGCATATGACGTCATAGACGTCATATTATAATTAACCTTGAGCTGAAAACGCTTTAAAATGTATTTTTTGCTAGACCTACAGTGTGCGATGGTTACGTCTTTCAGCAGAGAAAGTTTTGCAATTGTTGTAAGATTCTTTAACACGATTATAGTTATACATTTAAATTCAACTAAGAAACTAAGGACAAAAATCAATTATATTAAAGAATCTATTACAGTTGCTTTTTTACATCCATTGTTAAAGGAAGAATGCGTTTGTTAAATTATTATGCATATTCGAATCTGATTGGTCAAGCACACACATCAGATAAATATATACTAACAGCCACTATTGAATAAGTTTGTTTTATTCAATTAAAATTTATAGTGACAAACTTTATCTAATCAAGGAAAAATATAAAATATGTTAAATTGTATCAATTTAATAATATATTGATCGTGGATTATTAAATAAAAAAGAACTTTTTTTTAATAAATCGATAAAACTAAAAAAAATCAAAATAGATCAATTCAATTCCACGAATCTCCTGTATAACATTTCAAAAATTTTTTCCTTCGAGCTGCTGACAAATTCCAATCTGGCGGAGTTCGAAATTTCGGTTTTGAAGTCATTATAATTCCATCACGGCGCGGCGGCGCATATCTGTGGGTAAAACAGGTTTCCACGCCATGTAAATGGCTTTTGATTTCTCCAGCGTGCCGACAGATGGCGCGCTAGTCGATCACGCCACCTCACGCTATTCGGCATTCATTCTTCATTGTTGTTGTTATTGTTCTTATTCTTATTGCCGTTTTCGCGTCAATTGACTGCGTTCGAATTACCGGCGATCTCGACGAATATCCCAGGGGTATTCCAATTAAACGGATACTCCAATTAAAATAGATCAACTTGACGCGTAGTTATGTCAAAGATAACAGGTTACGACACGCACGATGACGGTCCAGGATTCGTGGGCATCAGATTTTGTCAGGAATGCAATAACATGTTGTATCCGAAGGAGGATAAGGAGAACAAAGTACTCATGTATGCGGTAAGTATACATGACCGATCCTGATGACAGAATCTCTTTAATATCATAAGATAAGAGGGAAAAAAAAGGAACGAGGTGCTTTGAATTGCACGACGGTGCGAATCGTGTGAGAAAGAATTGTAACGTCAAGATATTGCCTGTTTCAGTGCAGAAATTGTGATTTTAAGCAACTGGCGGATAGCAATTGCATCTATGTGAACAAGATCATGCACGAAATAGAGTGAGTTGAAAATAAGTGGCTCGAAGTTAATTAACATCTATGTAAACATCGTTAAATGTTAGAACGATTTCCATTAAGATTTTCGTAAACACAAAAATTAACAAGAACATTACATTAATATTATTATTTCGCACTCAACATTGTAAGTATAACTCTTATTAACAATAAGTAACAGTTGCATTGTTGAGTAAAAAATTATAACGTTGATGTAACGTTACTGCTATTTGGTGTTTTTACTAGAGCTTTGTTCTTTTTCGAAGAAAGTTCTGAACTTGGTGTACACTAACGCAGTAAGTTGGAGTGAAACTATATTTGTTTTACTCCAACTTATCGCACTAGTTCAGAAACAGTTCAGACTTCCTTGAAAAATAATAAATCTTAGAATATAACATGTGAGGGGAAGAGGAACGTATCATTTTGTGCACTTGTATCTCTGTTATACAAAATGATACTCCTTTGTGTAGCGAGTCATAAGCTCGTTGCAAAGCAAGAGAGTTTGTGAAATTAATTCAGGACCTGTGCTGTGTATGCTCGAATCACGTTTGAATCTTGCGTTCACTGCTTATTGTCTTTTTTTTTTCAGCGAACTAACTCACATCGTCGCCGATGTGATATCGGACCCTACACTGCCGAGAACAGAGGAACATCCATGCCCAAAGTGCAATCATAGAGAAGCAGTGTTTTTCCAGGCGCAAACTAGACGGGCTGAGGAGGAAATGAGATTGTATTATGTATGTACGAATCAGCACTGCTCCCATAGATGGACGGAGTGAAACTCGTACGGCATACGAACGTCCGGTGTACCTTTATCCTTCTACTTACTATTTGTAACTTATAGTTCTTGTAATTTTGTAAATTGTACAAAGTTGTGTATTTGTGCTTGGAGGAGATGCATTGTAATAAGTGTAACATGAATAAAAATTGTACGTAATAAAAGTAATAAAGAGTAAGAACGTTCGTGCACAAGGGGATGATGAATTACCGTAAGGCTCAACGCTCGGCTCGCAATCTCTATTCTCTTGCTGAGCATTTATCCCTCCGGCCGCTGAAGCACGCGGTTGGCTTTACGGACCGGGGAGTCGTCTTTTGCGAGTCGTGCTTCCTAGCCTCAGCGTTTTACGGGGCTACGTCGTGCAATCGTGACACATCTCTCCAGGGCGCGTTATCATGGCTTTTCGCAAGGACAGATTTTTCGTGGCATCGTGCTACCGGAGGTTTTCGTCGAAGGATCGGAGTATCTTCGTCGAATTTATCCTGCCGATCGTTCCGTCATCGTGAGAAGAGAGTGGACGAATGCGTTGCGAATTCGCGACGTAGCCACGATCTGTAGACACCCTGGGACTACTCCCAGCTGTTTATCAGAACCATGCACAGCCATACTGAAATTACTCGCTATATGCAACCCAGACAGTACCGCAGGTAGCTCCCTGCGTCACGTGATCATTTATATAATCATGGGTTTCTTTCACCATAATATTCATGATTTCATTTGATATAGGCTGTGTTCCAAAATTCGTTGTCGATGTTAAGAATTTATAGTAATACACGTAACACTAACTATAGATTTTCAGCGCTGGTAATAAATTTGAAATACAGCCTGTATCAATTGTCATCGAGCGACTTGTTCAAATTCCAACCTGAATGCTCCCCGGGTGTCATGTCATTCTTATTTAACACTCGGTAAACAACAAGGATGGAGTAATGCCTGGATAGCACTGGTGGGAATCTAAAGTCAAGAATGGTCACTAGGTCAACCAGTGCCACTAGAGGTACATTCCATTTGTTTGGCACTTGCAACGCTCATAGCAAAATATTGCTCATGGCAATAATTTACAAAATAAATCATTATAGATAAAAATAGAAAATAAAAATATTAACCAGATGCTCATTGAATCATTTCTGACTAATATTTTTATTTTCTATTTTTATCTATAATGATTTATTTTAAAATGTAAAAAACAGAACACAATAAAAGAAATAACTTTTGTTAAATATAGAACAAATTATTTTGCTTTCAATGCAAGAGAAGAAAAAAATACATAGTTATATGTAAAGAGAATATACAGGATGATTTGTTTTAATCTTAACAGACAAATATTTCGAAAATATGCAATTTTATAAAAAAATATTTCAAATAAAAGTTGTGTAGTATAGAGGGAAACATCCACCATTGTACATCCCTCTCTATACAACTTTTATTTGGAACGTTTTTTTTTTTATTAAATTACATATTTTCGAAATATTTATCTGTTAAGATTAAAGTGAATCACTTTGTATGATAATCAGGGATAGCCAACCTTTTTATTTGACAACCCAGACAAAAAGGTTGGCCACCCCTGATCCATGTATATATACGGCTGTATTCGGATAGCACGTTATCAGTGAGTTGAAGCGAAATGTAGATGGAGGCTGCATTTCATTTCACGCATGATGCGCATGATGCATCTTTTATCCTTGTTATTCACCGAATGTTAAACATTGATAAACATTATTAATAGCTGCAAGTTGTTTGCGTAAATAAGTATAACAGAAAAGATGGATAAATTCGTTGTACCTAATTAAGTTAAGGTCTACTCAAGTGACGCGAACAAATCATGGGGCTGCATGTAACGTTATTGATACTTGGAGTAACGATACTCCAACAGGGAATATCCCTTGAAGTACATGCACCACGTGTCGGTAAGACATCGATTTTTCATTTCAATACGTCGCTTAATAATTTACAAAAGATTTTAATTCGTTTTTGTTTTCAACTTTTTCTCTTTTAGCCGTTATAGGGGGTGGTATCGGTGGTGCGTCTGCCTCGCATTTTCTCACTGAATTGTTGAAGGAATCTGTAGAAGTCGACTTGTACGAGGCGAAGACTATCGGTGGACGACTGGCGACCGTCAAGATTGATAAAGATGAAGTCGAAGCTGGTGGTTCAATTATACATTCTAAAAATATGTATATGCAGAGATTTGTTAAACTCTTGGGTAAGTATAGGTAGCAACTGTTTCCTTAGCTCAAACATACTAGTTGTATATGTCTATATTTCTATTAATGTAGATTAACTTTAATCTTAATTTAATTTATTCTTTATCTTTTTTTAATTCTTGGCACTATATTTATTTCTGTCAATGTAGAGTAATTTTAATCTCGGTATAATTTACTTTTTATCTTCTTTCAGTCTCCTAAGAAATAAAAAAAGATAAAAAATAAATGAAACTGAGATTAAAATTAATCTACAGTAATAGAAATAGGTCTTAAAGATAAAAAGTAAGTTAAACTGAGATTAAAGTTAATCTATGTTGGTAGAAATGAACAAGCAATGTTGATTAGCTTTTACGGGCTTTTAGGTTTGGAAAAGAATCCTTCCAGTGATGAAACATTTGGCATATGGAACGGAGATGAGTTTATATTCATAGCAAGTGATTGGTCCATAATATCGCTGATGAAATTATTCTATAGATACGGCTTTCAATTGTATAATCTCAAGAGGTATTTATAAAAATTGTAATATAAAGTATAAGAAAAGAGAAAAAGTAACGTTATATTATATATTTTCTTTGAGCAGTCTTGTAAGCAACATGATAGAAGATTTCGTGAAGATATATGATCTACAGGATGCAGGGCAATCCTTTGCCAATGTCACTGCGCTACTATCAGCTATGAATAAGGATTTTCCGAAATTATTGGAGATGTCTATGAAAGAATATCTTTTGCATAAGGGTTGCACAGAGAAAATGATCAATGAATTAGTGGAAGTCGCTATCGTAGTGAATTACGGTCAGGAAGTCGATATCCAAAGTTTCGTTGGTTCCATAGCTGTGGCTGGGACAGACGGTGAATTATGGTCTATTAAAGATGGAAATAAAGGGGTAATATATTATTAACTTATTGTCTGTCCTAATTACTCGTAAAAAATGTGTTGTAAAAAATACATGTTGAAATCTTAGGTACCGGAGCATCTCATTTACAGAAATAAGAAAGTAAATGTAGTACCAAGCCGTGTTACAAAGATTCGCAATTTATCAAACGGTCATGATTTAAGTCAATACGAAGTGACTTACATAAATAAAGGTGCGATAAAGTAAAATCTTTGAGAGAGAGAGACAAACATTTAAAGTATGTAGTGAAAAATACCATGCAGTTATACATTTCAGGTAGCACTGATCCAATGACGTCTAACTACGATATCGTAATTATCGCCGCGCCACTTACTAGCGATCAAGAATTTCAAATAGAATTTATCGAGTTTCCGGATAACTTGGTGTTTCCAGGAAAATATCAGACAACGTATGCGACGTTCATCAAAGCGAATCTTAAGCCAAAGTACTTTGGCTTGCAAGAACCTTTGGATGGGATTCTAAGTTGCAATCCCAACAAAACAACGATTAGTTCGGTCGGGAAAGTGGATTCTGTTGATGGTTCAATTAGGAAAGATCCACAAGTTTGGAAGGTCTTTAGCAGAAAACCTCTAGAGACAAGTCTTGTACACGATATGTTTTCTAAGGTATGAAATTTGCTGTAATTGTTTTGTATAAGCAAAAGCAAAACTGATATATATATATTTTATTTTCTTTTTTAAGGTCATCGAGAAAAAGGAAATTGCTTGGAAAGCATATCCCCGTTACTCGACAAAGATGAACTTTAATAATTTCAAACTGCATGATGCGCTATATTATGTTAATGCATTTGAGTGGGCCGGAAGTACGATGGAAATGAGTGCAATAGCTGGAAGAAACGTCGCTATTTTGGCATACAAAGATTTTCTTCAGAAATTCCGTAATTCTATACTGGATAAAGAAACTTCTGAAGATACATCTAAAAAATTACATTATTCCGAGGATTTATAATATCTTATTTACTGTTAACAGATTTTATATGGACACGAGAGTATTTTTATAGCACGTAAGTGCAATGTTGTATATAAAAGAAGTTACAAAATGAACCAAAAATAACGTTTGAAGATTACTGAATTAAATTATAATTTGATAAAGTAACTGTAAAAAAACAACAAATATTTGCGTTATCATTATCTATACAATTAATGTGACTTATTTATTAACATGTTTGCCCAGTAAATTATTTCTGTATGTCTTATCTTATAATCCACGATAGATAGAGAGAGAGAGAGAGAGAGAGAGAGAGAGAGAGAGAATGAGAGAGAGAATCCGTAATTTTTTGATTACCATAAAATATATATAATGATAAAATAATTTATAATATCACACACACACTACGCGCGATTATAGAATAGAATTTATTTCACTTCAGCATACATAAGCCAAGAAAGGGATTTGGTTTACAATGAAATCCTTAATCTCATGCATCCATCCATATACCGCCTTAGCCCTCTATTAAACTTGTTTATATCTATACTTATATTTATTTACTCTTGCCCCGCGCCTGTCTCTTCTTTATCACTACAATTATATTCTCATTTAGTATATTTTTGTTCTTTTCCAAAGAACAATGTCTAGAACACACAGGTTCGTATTGGCTGCGTTCAGCAGAGAAAGCAGCTTTGCAACTGTTGTAAAATTCTTCAATATGATTAGTTTATACGTTTAGATCTGTAAGGAACCAAAAGCAAGAACCAATCGTATTGAAGAATTTTACAACAGTTGCAAAGCTGCTTTCTCTGCTGAACGCAGCCACTCAGAACGCGCGTTTGTCTCTGAAATTCTATAATATGCATGACGTAAAGTATAGTATGTTAACGCGTTAATGTAGGACTGGTTTTATTCGATTTCTCGAATCATCTAGTATCTGGAATATATCCAATCTTGACGAAGATAACTAAAAACTTTTTTGGACCCCAAATGAATAGTTATAAGTGATATATATATATCTATATATATAATCGATGAAGAGGGGGGAGAGACACTCAAAATATAAAACAAAAGGTTTTTTAATTGCCTAATTGAAATGTGGCCAATATATGTATTCTAGGAGCACTCAGGAAACCTCTCCTATAAAGTTAGGCTTATGGAATTTTTGATTATCTTTTAAAGTCTTGTGTCCACGATACTAGAAATTGGTCCGAGATCTCGGAGAGAGAAAGAATTAACCAATCACATTTAAATAATTTAGTCACATGATCAATGCGATTGATCAATTCTTTCTTCATCCGAGATCTCGGACGGATTTCTAGCATCGTGGACACTGGGCTTAATACCTTAAAATTTTAGGCATGTCTCAAAGTTGTTCATCCGGAGCCCAAATTCCTCTATAAAACTGGACATAGTCCTTTTATGCGGGGTCTACAATAGAAGTCGTAGTGGTCGTAGAGTCTTAAGTCGTCGAAAATTAACCAACCACAGCCGAATATGAGAAGAATAATCGACTATTGGTCAATTTTCTACGATTGAGGCCCAGTTCCACAACTTACAGTTAATTCTTAACCGGGATTCAACTTATTCATTGTCTCTTTCCAATTCTAGAATTAGAAAAGTTGAGACAAAAAGAACAGGCCTTAGGCCGGAATCAGACTACGCATTGAAGATTGAGATCGAAGATTGAAGATTGAAATTTGACCAATGATATGAGGGCAAAGGAATTTTAGCTTCTATTGTTTTGATTGGTCAAATTTCAATCTTTCACCGGCTTTTCTTGCACCATCCGCACTTCCTACACTTTCTGAAACACTTGTAAAAATAGATAGAAAAAATAAATACAACTTAAAAATTTATTTAAAAAATAAATCGAACATAAAATTTTGAATGGCATGGATAACAACCCACTCAGACAATAATGTAGATATGTTTAAAAAAACATCAGACATAAAGACGTGTGTATTTTTTGGATTTAAACCACACATCTAAAAAATATCTAAAAGAGACAATAAAGACATCTAAACATTGTGGCCCGTATTCAGAACGCGCTTACAACGATGTTAGCGCGTTAACTATACACAATACATAGTCACAATAGCTACGTTTACACCGTGCATTTAGGCTGCGACCTATACAATAGATGTCCTTGTTTATCCTGTAGGTTATACAAAGGCTACGTTTACACCGTGCGCTTAGTCCGCGACGATAGGTCCTATACGATAGGTGTCTTTGTTTAACCTACAGGATAAACAAGGACATCTATTGTATAGGCCGCGGCCTAAATG
>NW_017257883.1:114216-114665 GCF_001594055.1 Mycetomoellerius zeteki | reverse complement strand
GTCAAATATTTATGTTAATAATAGCAAATTTATATCAATTGTCGATAATGTCAGCGTTCTTCGATTACCTCCGAGCCCTTGGGGCCCTTTTTATACCGCCGAAAATTGGCCCAGGGTTGACGGTCTTTAATAGTATCTCGTCGGTGGCACGTAGTTATTAGCGAACTTTGAACAGCTGTAGCATTCAAGGGACTCATTTTACAAAGTTGTGTATATGGAACTTTTTAATCCTTTTTTGATGCTCTATAATCCTAGCTAGAGGTTTGTCGCGTCGCAAGCTTCAACATGCTCCAACATGCTCCTGTCATAGCTCCTTCTAATGGTGCGTTCGGGGAGACGCTAATAGCGCTACTTCTGTCATTCTATCTTCGTTGTTTATTAAGCCGGCGGCACACGATGCTTGTTTTCTTGCTGGATTGCTAGCTAGAATAAATTCTTGTCACCGTATT
>NW_017257883.1:99211-113932 GCF_001594055.1 Mycetomoellerius zeteki | reverse complement strand
TCAACTGTTGCGGAGCGGATCAATGAGCTCTCGCTGCTATTGGATGATCTAAAAGAATACACCAATAGCAGTGAGCGCTCACGGATCCGCTCCACAACAGTTGAGTCTGCTGAACGCGACCATTGACGATTGTGATTGGTCAATTTCCAACTTCTAACTTCTGATTTATGATTAATGACTTATTGTAGAATGCGTGTAAGAGTAAGAAATTGACCAATCAGAGTCGAATGTGAGAAGAATAATCGACTGTGATTGGTCAATTTTTTACTCTGATTTCTTAAACCAAGCTTACTTCGCATATTGTAGACGACGCCTAACTCTACCAAACGCGTTGGAGTGAGTAGGAGCTATGGTAGGAGCATGTTGGAACATGTTGGAGCATGCGACGCGACAAACTTCATGTCTCAATGCTGTTCAATCGGGGCCCAACTGGGCATAGTCCTTTGTAAGCCTCAAATATAAATTTTTTTTTTTTTTAATATTAAACTAGTGTCGGCACGCGTGCGAGCGACATGAGTCTCAAATGAGGACACATCTGCGTGCGTATGAGGATCACAATCGGTCACATGCGTGCGAGTACTTGCACGTGTGCGGTGTGCGCGCACCATGCGATCATTGTGCGGGCATTTTGTTATCTGGGTATGTCCTGTGTCTCGAGAAGTGTGGATACTTGTGAAAAGAAGAAGGAAACATAAACAAAGAAAGAAGAAACGATTGTCATGCGAAAACGGGGACAACGACGAACACCGGTCGACCGTGACCGGTTCGGCCGATTGCTGACGTTGAAAAACCGTGGCGCGATCTGATCAACGTGAACATCGACCTAACTTAACCTAACTCACGAGAGCGCCAAGGGCGGAAAAGTTTCTCCAAGCTGCGTGAAAAATGTGATATCTCGCGTCTCGCAACCCGCGGCGAGTCTCGCGTTCACGCGAGGACTGCAGAGGAAGGAAGCGGACGAGAGATGGAGAACTACTCCGTACGCATCAATCCGCAGGCCGCCCGTGGAGATGCTGCCGATGAGTCGCCCGCATTCCACGACGCCCAACCGAAGCAGCACGCGGATCACGTCAAAAAACGAGAGGACGTGATCGTTCTGACGAGCGACACGAAGGGCGGTCTGTTTAATTCCAGAGCTCTCCTCTTTCTCACCCTGTGGTATGTCTTCAGTGGATGTACACTGTTTCTGAACAAATACATACTGTCCTACATGGAGGGTGATCCCACGATATTGGGTAAGCAGATGATTATTTTGCAGCCTTATCTATTATCTAAAAGCAACCTCATTGAATACAGCTATTTCTGTGTAAAAATGCTAAGTTCATAATGAGTCATCAGAGAATGTCTTCTATTTAATGACACAAGTCAGCACAAATATCATTTTTGTTACTCATGGAATATAAAGAAAGACGGAGTATTTGTATTGACTTGTGTTACTAAACTAAGATTTAGCAAAATATTTATTTTGAGTGTTTTCCATTTAGTGACAAGTCGATACAAGTCATTCCGTCTTTCTGTCTATCACTAGTTCTGTTCTTTTTAGTTAAACTTCTTGTATACTCTCTTTTCTCTTTTTTTCTTTAATGTTAAAAGAAAAAGAGAAAAGACCATGCAAGAAATTTAGTTAAAAAGAATAAGCCTAATAAATGTCAAGAAAGAAATGTTTATATCAATTTGTCAAATGAAAAGCACTTTTTATATTTGTTGGTTTTCTTTTTTCATTGAGATAGGATTATTCTTCTTAATTTAAAAAAGTATAATCCAGTCAGCATGAAGAAAACTTCCAACAATTACAAAATAAACATTTTGTAATAAACACAACTATCCTAAATCCTAACACAGTGAATCATTTCAGCTTTGTTTAACATTGATAAATAACAATACTGAAATGATTCACTGCGTTAACTATGTCTCTTTCTAGAAAATCTTCATAGTATCTTTTATCGGTACGATATTAATATTAAGGAGGTTCTCACGTTTGATGAAATATAAGACAAGTCTATAATATACATGTAATGCAAAAGTTAATAATATCAATAATATCTAGAAAAAATTTCATTGACTTTTATCATACCATTTTGAAGATATTTAATTCTAAATTTATAGAATTTTACATTACAAGTTGAAGGTACAACTTTATCTATAGTTATTCTTTTTTAAATTGAGACACTTGCATATAGACAGCAATTTAAAAATCGTTGTAATTATAAAGTAAACACTTAAGTTTGGTCTCGTGAAGTTTCATTTAAACTGATCGTATAGAAATTTATATTCTTCAATGAAAAAAGCTAGAATATATGTCAAATAGATGATATGTATACATCAAATGAGCATCTTACAACTTTTATTTTGTCATTTTGAAAATATTTAGTAACATATAAAATTAACAATAATTATGTATAATGGCATAAGATATTGTTAGTAACCTTTTTATTCTATTATTTTAATTGTATTATATATTATTATGAATAAACTGTCTATTGATTAGGAACCTCCTTAAAACATTAATATCAAATATCTGATGTCAGCCATTAGTATCATAGCTTTTCTTTTACGTTGCATGTACAATATCTTTTTATAAATACTTATTTTGAATCGCAGGTGCTTGTCAAATGTTGATGACCGCAATTTGTGGATTGATACAAATGTACTTTCCCTGTGGTATGTACAAAGCCAGTCCAAGGTTAATGAGACCTCCAGGATTTTACAAGCACATGACACTCGTAGGCTGCACAAGGTTCGCCACGGTAGTCTTAGGTCTAGTATCATTAAATTATGTAGCTGTAAGTTTCACAGAAACCATAAAAAGTAGTGCACCTCTTTTCACCGTCCTCATCAGCAGGTATTTATTAGGTGAGTTTTTAGTGTATACATATCTTTGTATCTAATATAATTTATGATAAAGAATTTCAATTTTTGATAAAATTAGTTGAGATTTATATAGCGGAACTTTTTATATCAACTGATTATATTTTTAGGGGAACATACAGGATTATATGTAAATTTATCTTTAATACCTGTAATGGGTGGATTGGCCCTGTGTTCCATCAATGAAATTAGTTTTGATCTTAGAGGATTCATCGCCGCTATGGCTACAAATGTAACAGAATGTTTGCAAAATGTTTACTCTAAAATGCTGATCAGCGGTGACAATTTTAAATATACGTAAGTAATTCGTACGAGTGTGCGTAACATTGTAAAATGGAGAAAAGAATGTTCTATTTTTGTAGGCCAGCGGAATTACAATTTTATACCAGTCTAGCGTCAATTGTGGTACAAATACCAGTATCGATACTGTTAGTCGATTTACCTACTCTGGAGCATTCCCTGAGTTTTCATTCCTTCTCAACGGAGTATTCTTCCATTTTCAAAGTATTACCGCTTATGTACTTATGGACTATATCAGTCCCGTGACACACAGGTATGTAATGGTCTATTGAGTATGTAAACTGTATTCTCCGCTTGATTCTAAAGTACATTATATTGATGTGTAGTGTTGCTAACACTGCAAAGAGAGCTTTCCTAATATGGCTGTCCGTTCTATTATTTAACAATCCTGTGACGGGATTATCGGCCCTCGGCACTTCCTCAGTTATAGTAGGAGTATTGTTGTACAATCGGGCGCAGGAATACGACAGGATGAATAGAACAAAGAGAATACGATACTCGTCGAAGATCAATTTGCAATAGAACAATTTTCCAGTCTACAAAGATTTCATGTGTATGGCAAGAGAATATGTGTGTCACTGCACTGAATGTATTGCATTAGGAGTTGGGAGTACAAATGATACTCATTTTCTTATACAACAGTATTCTGTTCAGTGGAAACGCAAAGATAGTACGTATTTATAAGATTAAGACGAAGGACAATCAATAAAAATTATTGTTTTTTGAATTTAATAATTTCTAGTGAATTTTTGTGATACGTTAAGAGCAATTAGTTTGATCTCTCGTTTGCAATTTGTAATGTAAACCATTAATAACTAAATACCGCTATTAAATGTAATTTAATTTATTTGTGAACTTAAAAATACATTTATTTGCACATTCAGAAATGTCTGACAGGTATGGTAAACCAAAAGAAATCGGGGCGAGTAAACATATGTGTTAAAAAATATCTGATTGCTGTATTATACAAGTGTTCCTAATGTAAATGTGAGAATTGTGGAATGTATAAAAGAATTTTATAAAAATAAAATTTCTTTGTATACTGATATCGCTGGCAATGTTCTACAAAGATTTATGACAATGTAGAGATTTGATATTATTTATAAGATAATTAGTATATATTAGAATACTTGCTATTGAATTACTTTTGCGGCTACCTAATTAAATTTGTTAATTTATTAACAAGCGCTTAGTGCTTGTTCGAGATCGGCTATAAGGTCTTCTTCGGATTCAAGGCCAACAGATAATCGAATCAATTGATCAGTTATGCCTAATTTTGCTCGCATATCTTCCGGCACGGACGCGTGCGTCATTACGGATCTAAATGAGAAGAATAGATTAAAAATATTTTTTTAAATACATACTCGTATTTCTCGAATATACTTACGGTAACTCGGCTAGCGATTCGTAACCGCCTAAGGATTCAGCTAAAGTGAAAATCTTCAATGCTTGCAAAAAGCGATTAGAATCGCCTTTCAGATAGAAAGAAACCATTCCACTGTGTCCTGTTTGTTGTGTAAGCGCGAGCTGATGCTGTGGATGCGACGGGAGAACTGCAATGTAACAACACGTGTATTTCATCTTACAAATATTTTATCGTCATATTGATTATTCAGATTATTAATTTTATATATGCTTGTATTTAAAAAACATTTTAAAAACATATAAGATAAGGAGAACAAAACATTGTACGGTTACGTACGTGGATGAAGCACTTTCTCGACGCAAGGATGAGACTGGAGAAACATAGCTACGGCAAAGCCACTTTTCATGTGTTTCTGCATTCTTAGTTCGAGCGTTTTCAAGCTACGATTGACTAAGGCACAGTCAAATGGCGATGGAACAATTCCCATGGCTAAATCGAAAAAGAAAATATTATATAAAATCTTTAAATGTGCATGATTCGAAAAAGCTTGTTGATTTACCATTTTGATTGAACTGCAATCTCTGTCCGAGATCGCTCCGGCGCGTTATAGCGGCACCCATAATGACGTCCGAATGGCCATTCATATACTTTGTCAATGAATACATCGATATATCGGCACCAAGGTCAAGAGGTCTCTATTTTACAAGCATAATATATTGGTTACAGTTTCTTTCACATTCATCGATTGAATATAATTTCTCTTAAATTTGTCGAACTTACTTGATAATAACATGTCAAAAATGTATTATCAACGACTAGTATAATGTCTGGACGAGATTTCAGACTTTCAGCAACAGCCTTTATATCTATCAGTTTCATCAAAGGATTTGTCGGCGTCTCTAGCCATACCATCTACAACAGAATGAATTATAATACAGAAAATACTAATATGATATTAAAAAACAATATTTAAAATACAAAATATTAAATTCTAAAACAAAGCGTAAATAACAACATTTTTAGTTTTTTTATTTACCTTTGTATTTGGCTGTATGGCATCTTTAACATTTTGTACATCAGTCATGTCAACGAAGGTATGTTGCACACCTTGTTTGCTACTACATTTCTGGATGTAACGATTGGTACCACCATAAAGATCATCTCCGACAATCAAATGATCTCCTGCCTCTAATAAACCTGCAATAGCAGTAAGAGTACCTAATCCAGAAGAGAAGCAAAAGGCATGTTTGGCATTTTCTAAAGCAGCCAGACACGTTTCCAAAACATTACGCGTAGGATTGCCACTTCTGCCATATACATATTCCTACATATAAAATGAAATAATGAAAGTTAAAGCCATTATACAAGATTGTTGATTTTTTGCAATAATATTCAAATATATTCAAATTCACTTGAATAATTTAACAATAGCAATGTAACACACTTACAAATACTATTTTTAATCAAAAAGTACTTAAAAGTATTTTTCAATTATATTCAAAAGAATAAAGCTTTTACGTATTCTTTCTAAAGGATTCTGTGGAAGTAAAGATAAGATAAACGGATGCAATCGAATTGTTATTTGACCTCCGCGAATTGTTATTGACTTTCGTGAATTGTTGTTCGACCTTTGAACCGTAGATTTAAATTGTAGAACCGGAAAATTATTTAATAATTCACACAAAAATATTATTAGACACGGAGATGCAATCTAGACCGTACTTGCTGCTCCTTTATTTGTATTATTCACAAGTAGTTTAATATGTTATTGCTTGTTTATTTGTTCCTCAGTTTAATAAAAAAAAGCCAATATTTTTTAAAATTATACAAAATGCTCATAGTATACAGAAATATATATTTGCTTCGACAATGACACATTTGGCTCGCATTTTTTTCATTAAATCGCCATTCATTTAACTATTAAAGTAATTTTCTTACTAATTCATTCCTTTTTCTATTTAATTATTATCTGTTTCATTTATCCGTTTCTTATCTGTTTCATTTACCTGTTTCTCATCTACTTCATTTATCTGTTTATCTGTTTCATTTTTTACTTATTTATTTTAATTTTTTGACAGAAAGTAATATAAATTAATTTATAAAAAAAATAGTCTATTTTCATAGCTTGTATATAACTTTAACTTTATTAATAGCTACAGAAACTTGATACAATTTTTGATAGGTACAATTAACATTGATTGAATAACAAGGAGTGATTATTAGGAGCTATATATGGATGAATCTTGATGAGTCAGACGTTTAGTACTTACTCTTGGTGGTGCTGGACTATCCTGCTTAAAAGTAGTCGACATCACCATAGGTGGTACAACTGAGCAATGATTCCACTGATCAGGATCTTGCCCGGCATGGATAGCTATCGTTGCGAAACCTTTTTCCCTTGAAGCCATTGTTTATTCAGTAAAAAAATGTTCTGCGAATATTAATTAAAATTATTATTTATTATTAATATGTTGTAATTAATAGAAATATTGTTTGGTGAAACAATATTTCTGTTAAGGGTCCCAGTATGTCACTTTGATCTAAACCACCTAAACATATATATCCCCTAAACAGGAGTTGTATCTATATCGTTGAACGATTTTTTTTACTAATAAAATATTTATTAGTAACAATAATATAATAATAACATTTGGCGTGCGTAATTTTAATTTTTAAATTTTTATCGTAGATTTATTGCGTCTTACTTTTTATGTTATTTCTTATTTATGTCGTTTTAAACGCAAGTTAAATTGTTACCGTGCGTATTCAGTTTTTCATCCAACGTAAGAAATAGATACTAATTAATTAAAATTAACATAATTCTAACACAATCTATTTACACTGAACAGCACGTACGATAACAACTTGCGACTTAAGAGATAACACATTTACGTGACGTAAAAAGTGAGACGCGAAAAATTTTCGAAAAATTAAAATTGTCAACTGCAAATTAGGAGACAAAATCTTGTCTCGTTATTTATACGTTAAGAAAAGAAAGAGCAGTAGTTTTTTTTTTTTTTTGAGCACTCCGGAGCGTTCTGAATAACATTCGTGAAATTTAAATTTGCAAGGGCATTCTGTTCGAGATCCTCCTCAGCTACACTTTCTGCAATCATCTCGTTCGGACCTGTTCGGATGCCCGGCTCCGTTGCAAAAAATGTAGCTGATTAAAGAAATTCTTGGCAGTGAGAAATTCAAGTGATGAAATAGCCTTATCAGGTGCCGAATTAACTAGAATTTACTTAAGAGAGTCATTAGCGAGTCACTCACTTTAATGTTGACACCGTCGAACGTATATTGAAAGTGAAGTCGACTGAAGTAACCTGATCGACGAGCTACTTAAATAACTTGCAACGTTGCAGCCGCGTGGCCGATAAAGGAGAAAAAGGACAAAGTATTCTGTTCTCTGGTGGGGCGTTGGTCTGTTCTTTTTTACTGAACTTTTGCATCAGTTCATCTTTCTTTCTCTTTTTTCCTCCTGATGAGAAAAGGAAGAAAGATGAACTGGTGCAAAAGTTCAGCCAAAAAGAACAGACCTTTTTTTAAGGCTGCGGTCCACTTGACGCTACAAACGCTTCGCAGCATTCTTTGATTAGTCAATTCGTAAAATTCTTTGTTCTGATTGGTCGCTCAAACGTTTCGTTTGTAGCGTCAAGTGGACCACAGCCTAAGAGACGCCATATGACGTCAAAGTGCTTTTTCTTCGAAATGAATGAACAAATTTGATTCAAACTAGGTATACGAGGATTTTTGGGATCGCTGATTCCGATTTTGAAGTCAAAAATATAAAATTCAAAATGGCGAATTCAATATGGCGGATGAAATAAAAAAAAATCTAAATTCTTATCAGAACGTTTTTAAAATTGGCTTACGAGGGTTTTCGAGAATGCTGATTTCGATTCTGAAGTCAGAATTGTAAAATTCAAAATACGGAAATATCTTCTCAATAAAAATAATATATATATATATATATTATTTTTCTATACGTTATACTCACTTATACTCACTGTTTAGCTATAAAATAAAATGAATTCGTTAGAAAATGGTGTGAGTGTGTGTCAGCACCCTCGAAAACCCCCATAAGTCAAATTTCAAAACATTTTAACAAGAATGTGAATTTTTTCAAACTGAGGTCCGCCATATTGGAACTGCTATTTTGAATTTTTCAAAATCGGAATCAGCGCTCTAAAAAACCTCTATATATATATATATATATACACAAGTGCGAAAAAAAAATTCAAAACTTTTTTCTGCGCACCAGGGCACAAATTGTGGAAATGAACGTGTCAGCGAACGGGTTAATAGCTATAGAAACTTAATATAATTTTTGTTGGGTACAATTGACATTGATTGAATAACAAGGAGTAATTACTAGGAGCTATATGGATGAATCTTGATGAATCAGACGTTTGGTACTTACTTTGGGCGGCGCTGGACTATCCTGCTTAAAAGTAGTCGCGATCGTAGAATGAAAGAAAAGTAGGACGCGATCATCAAACACCTCGTTTGACTCATAGCACTTATATTTATACGTATATTTATTATTTTTTCTAAATTATTTGAGCCCGTTATGTAGTCGTTTATTGTTGTAATTTATTTTATTTCTGAATTAGAAAATACATTTATTTACATATTCAGAAATGCCTGACAGATATGGTAAACCAACAGGAATCGGGACGAGTGATCGTATGTGTGTTAAAAAGTATCTGATTACTGTATTATACAAGTATTCCTAACGTAAATGTATAAAAAAGAACCGTAAAATGTATAAAAGAACGAAAAATAAAATTTCTTTGTAGCTATTGATAGCGACGTTCTATAAAGATTTGGCAATGGAAGTTTGATATTATTTATAAGATAATTAGTACAAATTATAGAACACCGGTTATTGAATTACTTTTCCGGCTACCTGATTAAATTCGTTAATTCATTAACAAGCGTTTAATGCTTGTTTGAGATCAGCTATGAGATCGTCTTCGGTTTCAAGGCCAACAGATAATCGAATTAATCGATCGGTTATGCCCAACTTTGCTCTCATATCTTCTGGCACGGACTCGTGCGATATTAAAATTCTAAAATGAGACAAATTGGTTCAAACTATATTTTTAAATATATACATTACTTAAATATATAATACTTACGGTAATTCGGCTAGCGATTCTAAACCGCCTAAGGATCCAGCTAAAATGACAACTTTCAATGCTCGCAAAAAGCGCTTAGAATCGCCTTTCAGATAGAAAGAAACCATTCCGCTGTGCCCTGTTTGTTGTGTAAGTGCAAGCTGATGTTGCGGATGTGATGAGAGAACTGCAATGTTACAACACGTGTATTTTATTGTAAACACTTTATTGTTGTATTAATTATTCAGACATTAATTATATATGCTTCTTTTTTAAAAACATTATACAGAATAAGAAGAATAAAAAATTCTACGGTTACGTACGTGGATGAATCACTTTCTCGACGTTAGGATGAGAATCGAGAAACATAGCTACGGCTAATCCATTTTTCATATGTTTCTGCATTCTTAGTTCGAGCGTTTTCAAGCTACGATTGACTAAGGCACAATCAAATGGTGATGGAACAATTCCCATGACTAAATTGAAGAACAAAATGTTATATAAAGTGTTCAAATGCATGCTCGGAAAAGCTCTTGTTCATTTACCAATTTGGTTGGACCGCAATTTCTGCGCGAGATCGTCCCGGCGCGTTATAGCGGCACCCATAATCACATCCGTATGGCCATTCATATACTTTGTCAATGAATACATCACTATATCGGCACCAAGATCAAGAGGTTTCTATATTAAAAGCATAATATGCAGTTTCTATCACATTGGCATCATACGATTGAATGTGATTTTTCTCGAATTTATGCCAAACTTACTTGAAAGTAACATGTCAAAAATGTATTATCAACTACTAGTATAATGTCTGGACGAGATTTTAGACTTTCAGCAACAGCCTTTATATCTGTCAGTTTCAGCAGAGGATTTGTCGGCGTCTCAAACCATATCATCTACAATAGAACAAATTCTAGGTAATTCAGAAAATGCTGATATGATATAAAAAACGTAATATTTAAAATACAAAATATTAAATTCTAATACAAGGTAAGTGTAAATATAACACTAGTATTTTTAGGTTTTTTATTTACCTTTGTATTTGGCTGTATGGCATCTATAACATTTTGTATATCAGTCATATCAACGAAGGTATATGTCATGCTCTGTCTGCTACTACATTTCCGGATGTAACTACTGTCTGCTACTAAATTTCCGGATGTAATTGTTGGTTCCACCGTAAAGATCATCTCCGACAATCAAATGATCTCCTGCCTTCAATAAACCTGTAATAGCAGTAAGGGTACCTAATCCAGAAGAGAAACAAAAGGCATGTTTGCCATTCTCTAAAGCAGCCAGGCATGTCTCCAGAACGTTACGCGTGGGATTACCGCTTCTGCCATATAAATATTCCTACATGTGAAATGAAAAATTAAAATTCAAATGCCAATATTTACAAGATTGTTGATTGTTTTTGCAATAATATTCAAATATATTCAAATTCACTTAGATATTTAAAAAATAGCATGTAACACAAGTACTATTTTTAATCAAATAGTACTTTAAAGTATTTTTAATTTATATTCAAAAGAATAAAGCTTTTACTATTCTTTTTAAAGGATTCTGGGCAGTGAAAATAAGATAAACAGATGCAATCGAATTGTTATTCTACCTTCGAATTGTTATTCTCCCCCGTTCGTAATGTCGATCGGTGGAAATTGCGCTGATTGAACAAATCGAGCGGGAACAACAACGGCGTATAAACATCCGTGTTGCATGCATTAATAAATTCCTATCCTGCTCTTGACTTTATTTCGATCCAGCTCTCACCGATTTCGTCCCCGCATTTTGACGAAGTCGTTCCAATAGTGAGAAAAGGTGATAGGCTGGTATTACATTTGTCGTACAACAAAGCGTTTAATTCAAGCCTGTTGATTGGCTTCAAGAAAGATAAGTTGGATCTCTCTATTTTATAGCCACACAATAAACTTAAAATATTTGTTGTACGACAAATACAATACCATCGGTTGATATTTCATTTGTGCGTTTTCGTCGTACGACAAATTTTTCAATTCTGTTGATTGGCTATGGAATAGAGAGATCCGAGGACCTCTCTGTCTTGTAGCCAATCAACAGGCTTGAAAAATTTGTCGTTTGACAAAAACGCACAAATGAAATATCACCCTTCCACTGCGTCGACGGGAATCTCTGAGGCAGAGCGTACTCTGTCCCGCCGATTAAAACCTAACGAGCTATTTCCGCGCGAAAATCAGGTAGTTTCAGGTTAATAAAAAAAGAAGTCAATATTTTTCAAAATTATACTAAATGCTTATAGTATGTATGCAGAAATATATACTTGCTTCAATAACTGTTCGTTTGGCTCGCATTTTGCTTGTTAAATCGCCTTTCATTTAGCTATTAAGTTCCTAAGTCGTCATTCCTTTTTCTTTTTTTATTTATCTATTTCTTATCTGTTTTATTTACCTTTTTTTTTTCTGTTTCATTTATCCGTTTCTCATCTGCTTCGTTTATCTGTTTATCTATTTCTTAATTTTTCTGTTATTTATTTATTTTAACTTTTCGACAGAAAATAATATAAATTAATTTATAAAAAAGAATAGTCTGTTTTCATAGCTTGCATGTTACTTTAACTTTATTAATAGCTACAGAAGTTCAATTGTTGCTAGGTACAATTGACATTAATTTATTGAATAACAAGGAGTAAATGGCTGCGTTCAGCAGAAAAAGCAGTTTTGCAACTGTTGTAAAATTCTTTAATATGATTGGTCTTGCCATTAGTTCCTCATTGGATCTAAATGTATAAACCAATCATATTCAAGAATTTCACAACTGTTGCAAAGCTGCTTTCTTTGCTGAACGCGGCCATTGCCAGGAACTATATGTTGATGAATTTTGATGAGCCAGACGTTTTAGTACTTACTCCAGATGGTGCTGGATCATCCTGCTTAAAAGTAGTCGACATCACCAAAGGTGGTACAACCGAGCAATGACTCCATTGATCAGGGTTTTGCCCGGCATGGATAGCTATCGTCGCGAAACCTTTTCCCGTTGACGTCATCGTCTATTCAGTAAAAAAAAATGTTCTGCGAATATTGATTAAAAATATAATTTATTGTTAATCTGCTGTAATTAACAGAAATATTGTTTAGTGAAACAATATTTCTGTAAAGGGTTCATATCACTTTGACCTAAACATTTACGGGGTTCCCTAAACAGGAGTTGTATCTATATCGTTGAACGATTTTCTTTTTATTAATTTATTAGTAACAATAATATAATAATAACGTTCAGCGTGCGTAATTTTAATTTTATTATTTTTATCAAAAGTTTATTGCGTCTTACTTTTTATGTCACTTTTTATGTCATTTTAAATGCAAGTTAAATTATTATCGTGCGTGTCGTTCAATCCTTCAACCACGGAGTAAATGTAGTAAGAAATAGACTAATTAATTAAAATTAACGTAACTCTAACACAGAGTTATAATTCTAACATAGTAATTCTATTTATACTGAACAGCGCGCCCGATAACAACTTGGGATTCAAGAGATATCACATTTTTTACGTGACGTTAAAAATGAGATGCGATGAATCTGCTATAAAAATTAAAAAATTAAAATTGTTAAATTCAAATTAGAAAACGAAATCTTGTCTCGTTATTTATACGTTAAGAAAAGAAAGAGAAGTATTCTCTTTTTTTTTATAGATCGGAACGCTCTGGAGCGTTGTGGAACGCTTTGGATAGCGTTAGTAGAATTTAAATTTAGTTGCGAGAGTATTCTGTTCGAGATTCTCCTCAACTACACTTTCTGTACTCGTCTAGTTCGGACGTTCTCGACTCCGTTGCAAAAAATGTAGTTGATTAAAGGGACTGTTTTCTTGGCAGTGTAATTCGAGTAATGAAATAGCCTTATCAGGTGCCGAATTAACGAGAACCTATTTGAAAGTCATTAGCAAAATTCACTTACTTAATGTCAATATCGTTGAACGTCTACTGAAACTGAAGTCGATTGAAGTAAACAGACCGATGACGAGCTACTTAAATAACTTACAATTACGTTGACAGCCGTGTGGCCGATAAAGGAGGAGAAGGACAAAGTCTTCTGCACTCTCGTGGGGCGTTGGTCTGTTCGCGTTGTTTGCACTTTTCGCACTCAGCACCTTCGCTTTCCTTCTCTTCAACGTTCGAACATACATATTTATCTCATTTCAAGTGCAAAAATTTTTGAGGGTTTCAAGAAGAATTTTGAACAGACCTGTACTGCCTGATGATATAACATCTGACGTAATGATATATCACGATATATATGCTAACATGAAGTAGATGCGCGATACGCACATATCGATACACACAATGTATCGTTACGCGAAAAAAAATTTTTTTTGCAAAAATATAGGTTATAAATTTAAAAATGCAATTCCAACCGACATTTTCGCAAAACAAATCATTCTTTCTCGTAACAATATTTATTTTTACCGTATGGATCGAAAAAAAAAATAGGGAACAAATTGAAATCGATATTTCATGTTAGGAATGTAATACGAGAAAATGCTTGATTTTCGCCCTGTTTATGTAGGCGCCAGTCGGTAGCGCTTACGAATCGGGAGAAAGGGAGCTCGATTTTTTTTTTAGAATATAACTTAAATAAATTTTTTTAATATACTATATATATATATAACAAATTTGGATATTTTCTTTGTATTGAAATATTATTCGTACCGGTCTGAAATTCGACACGATTGCCACGAATTTAATTTAGAACTGAGGGATCAAATCAGTTTCATGTTAATCAATGGAATTTTAAAGTTATTAACAAATTAAATTTTAGGCCTCTCTTCGTGATCCGTGCTGCTCCTTCCCCGGCTTCCGATTGGTCGGCGTTGACTAACGCGACTAATTCGCGTTTACTTATTTTGTTTCAGGCTAAATAAAGCGGTATTACGAAGACCAAAGGATAGTAAACCAAAAGTGTATTAAATATAACGTAAGACTTTAAAATTAACAATATTCTCAGCCAGAACGGCTGAAATCTTATTAAAAATTCAGAGCGACGAGCGAACGCGCATCGCGGGTTGTGATTGGTGCGCGATAGCTTATTTTTACT
>NW_017257883.1:97622-99163 GCF_001594055.1 Mycetomoellerius zeteki | reverse complement strand
CGTGTAGGGTAGTAATGACATAAAGGTCTCAGTGGGAACGATTTTTTAACTCCGTGCAGAGTTATCTTTGCCGGAATTTCGTCGCAATACATCGACACGAGTCTCGCAGGTGCTTCGGTTGGCTCGTGACACATATGTCATGGTCCGTCTGCAATATGCGTAGTAAGTTTGGTTTAAGAAGTAAGAGTAAGAAATTGACCATCACAGTCGATTATTCTTTTCACAATCGACTGTGATTGATCAATTTCTTAGACCCAATTTCACAATATATAGTTACCTAAAGATTAAAGGTAATCAAGAAATTCATGAATGAATTTCATTGATGAATCTGTTGGTAACCTTTAATCTTTAGGTAACCATATATTGTGAAAACGGGCCTTACTCGTATTTCTTAAACGAAGTTTACTTCGCATATTGTAGACGACGCCTCGCGCGATACCGACGTGATGGAGTAATACTACTCCGAATAAGTTTTTCGCTCGGAATATTCACAATTATTTAATAGAAACGTTTTAGAAAGACGATGTGAGATTACACCAACAGCAGCAAGCGCCCACGGATCCGCTTCGCAACAGTTGAGTTTGCTGAACGCGATCATCAAACACCTCGTTCGGCTCATAGCACTTATATTTATACGTATATTTATTATTTTTTCTAAATTATTTGAGCCCGTTATGTAATCGTTTATTTTTGTAATTTATTTTATTTCTGAATTAGAAAATACATTTATTTATTATTACATATTCAGAAATGCCTGACAGATATGGTAAACCAACAGGAATCGGGACGAGTGATCGTATGTGTGTTAAAAAGTATCTGACTACTGTATTATACAAGTGTTCCTAACGTAAATGTATAAAAAAGAACCGTAAAAAAAATGTATAAAAGAATTTTATAAAAATAAAATTTCTTTGTAGCTATTGATAGCGACGTTCTATAAAGATTTGGCAATGAAAGTTTGATATTATTTATAAGATAATTAGTACAAATTATAGAACACCGGCTATGAATTACTTTTCCGGCTACCTGATTAAATTCATTAATTCATTAACAAGCGTTTAATGCTTGTTTGAGATCAGCTATGAGATCGTCTTCGGTTTCAAGGCCAACAGATAATCGAATTAGTTGATCGGTTATGCCCAACTTTGCTCGCATATCTTCCGGCACGGACTGGTGCGACATTAAAATTCTAAAATGAGACAAATTGGTTCTCAAACTATATTTTTAAATATATACATTTCTTAAATATACAGGGTGTTTCCAAATTAAATCGCAAAACTTCGGGAGCGTGTAGAGGAGTAAAAAACTAAGAAAAAAAGTCCTATAGACATATGCTCGTTTTTGCTCCGTTTCAGAGAAATCGAAAAAAAATGTTTTTTTTACCTGCAAGATTAAATGGGGACCGTTTTCTAAATTTCTTGGAGAATGAATTTTCTGACTATTTAGAAAACATCCCATTACAACAACGTACTGAAATGTGGTTTCAATTAGATGGATGCCCTGCTCATTACAGCAGAGTCGCTAGAACCTGGTTAGATAGA
>NW_017257883.1:71119-97252 GCF_001594055.1 Mycetomoellerius zeteki | reverse complement strand
TGTAAGTGCAAGCTGATGTTGCGGATGTGACGAGAGAACTGCAATGTTACAACAGGTGTATTTTATTGTAAACACTTTATTGTATTAATTATTCAGACATTAATTATATATGCTTCTTTTTTAAAAATATATAGAATAAGGAGAATAAAAATTGTACGGTTACGTACGTGGATGAATCACTTTCTCGACGTTAGGATGAGAATCGAGAAACATAGCTACGGCTAATCCATTTTTCATGTGTTTCTGCATTCTTAGTTCGAGCGTTTTCAAGCTACGATTGACTAAGGCACAATCAAATGGTGATGGAACAATTCCCATGACTAATTGAAGAACAAAATGTTATATAAAGTGTTCAAATGCATGCTCGGAAAAGCTCTTGTTGATTTACCAATTTGGTTGGACCGCAATTTCTGCGCGAGATCGTCCCGGCGCGTTATAGCGGCACCCATAATCACATCCGTATGGCCATTCATATACTTTGTCAATGAATACATCACTATATCGGCACCAAGATCAAGAGGTTTCTATATTAAAAGTATAATATGCAGTTTCTATCACATTGGTATCATACGATTGAATGTAATTTTTCTCGAATTTATGCCAAACTTACTTGAAAGTAACATGTCAAAAATGTATTTTCAACTACTAGCATAATGTCTGGACGAGATTTTATCTACTAGTATAATGTCTGGACGAGATTTTAGACTTTCAGCAACAGCCTTTATATCTGTCAGTTTCAGCAGAGGATTTGTCGGCGTCTCAAACCATATCATCTACAATAGAACAAATTCTAGGTAATTCAGAAAATGCTGATATGATATAAAAAACGTAATATTTAAAATACAAAATATTAAATTCTAATACAAGGTAAGTGTAAATATAACACTAGTATTTTTAGGTTTTTTATTTACCTTTGTATTTGGCTGTATGGCATCTATAACATTTTGTATATCAGTCATATCAACGAAGGTATATGTCATGCTCTGTCTGCTACTAAATTTCCGGATGTAATTGTTGGTTCCACCGTAAAGATCATCTCCGACAATCAAATGATCTCCTGCCTTCAATAAACCTGTAATAGCAGTAAGGGTACCTAATCCAGAAGAGAAACAAAAGGCATGTTTGCCATTCTCTAAAGCAGCCAGGCATGTCTCCAGAACGTTACGCGTGGGATTACCGCTTCTGCCATATAAATATTCCTACATGTGAAATGAAACAATTAAAATTCAAATGTCTTTATACAAGATTGTTGATTGTTTTTGCAATAATATTCAAATATATTCAAATTCACTTAGATATTTAAAAAATAGCATGTAACACAAGTACTATTTTTAATCAAATAGTACTTTAAAGTATTTTTAATTTATATTCAAAAGAATAAAGCTTTTACTATTCTTTTTAAAGGATTCTGGGCAGTGAAAATAAGATAAACAGATGCAATCGAATTGTTATTCTACCTTCGAATTGTTATTCTCCCCCGTTCGTAATGTCGATCGGTGGAAATTGCGCTGATTGAACAAATCGAGCGGGAACAACAACGGCGTATAAACATCCGTGTTGCATGCATTAATAAATGCCTATCTCGCTTTTGTCTTTATTGCTAGGAACTATATGTGGATGAATTTTTTGATGAGCCAGACGTTTTAGTACTTACTCCAGATGGTGCTGGATCATCCTGCTTAAAAGTAGTCGACATCACCAAAGGTGGTACAACCGAGCAATGACTCCATTGATCAGGGTTTTGCCCGGCATGGATAGCTATCGTCGCGAAACCTTTTCCCGTTGACGTCATCGTCTATTCAGTAAAAAAAAATGTTCTGCGAATATTGATTAAAAATATAATTTATTGTTAATCTGCTGTAATTAACAGAAATATTGTTTAGTGAAACAATATTTCTGTAAAGGGTTCATATCACTTTGACCTAAACATATACGGGGTTCCCTAAACAGGAGTTGTATCTATATCGTTGAACGATTTTCTTTTTATTAATTTATTAGTAACAATAATATAATAATAACGTTCAGCGTGCGTAATTTTAATTTTATTATTTTTATCAAAAGTTTATTGCGTCTTACTTTTTATGTCACTTTTTATGTCATTTTAAATGCAAGTTAAATTATTATCGTGCGTGTCGTTCAATCCTTCAACCACGGAGTAAATGTAGTAAGAAATAGACTAATTAATTAAAATTAACGTAACTCTAACAGAGAGTTATAATTCTAACATAATAATTCTATTTATACTGAAAAGCGCGTCCGATAACAACTTGGGACTCAAGAGATATCACATTTTTTACGTGACGTTAAAAATGAGATGCGATGAATCTGCTATAAAAATTAAAAAATTAAAATTGTTAAATTCAAATTAGAAAACGAAATCTTGTCTCGTTATTTATACGTTAAGAAAAGAAAGAGAAGTATTCTTTTTTTTTAGAGATCGGAGTGCTCTGGAGCGTTGTGGAACGCTTTGGATAGCGTTCGTAGAATTTAAATTTAATTGCGAGAGTATTCTGTTCGTGATTCTCCTCAACTACACTTTCTGTACTCGTCCAGTTCGGACGTTCTCGACTCCGTTGCAAAAAATGTAGTTGATTAAAGGGACTGTTTTCTTGGCAGTGTAATTCGAGTAATGAAATAGCCTTATCAGGTGCCGAATTAACGAGAACCTATTTGAAAGTCATTAGCAAAATTCACTTACTTAATGTCAATATCGTTGAACGTCTACTGAAACTGAAGTCGATTGAAGTAAACAGACCGACGACGAGCTACTTAAATAACTTACAATTACGTTGACAGCCGTGTGGCCGATAAAGGAGGAGAAGGACAAAGTCTTCTGCACTCTCGTGGGGCGTTGGTCTATTCGCGTTGTTTGCACTTTTCGCACTCAACACCTTCGCTTTCTTTCTCTTCAACGTTCGAATACATATTTATCTCATTTCAAGTGCAAAAATTTTTGAGGGTTTCAAGAAGAATTTTGAACAGACCTGTACTGCCTGATGATATAACATCTGACGTAATGATATATCACGATATATATGCTAACATGAAGTAGATGCGCGATACGCACATATCGATACACACAATGTATCGTTACGCGAAAAAAAATTTTTTTTGCAAAAATATAGGTTATAAATTTAAAAATGCAATTCCAACCGACATTTTCGCAAAACAAATCATTCTTTCTCGTAACAATATTTATTTTTACCGTATCGATCGAAAAAAAAAATAGAGAACAAATTGAAATCTTCAATGTTAGGAATGTGCGATACGAGAAAATGCGTATCGATTTTAATTTGTAATTTGCATTTAAGATATTATGTATATTTGTTAGTATGATTATTAATGTATATATTTACCTACTATATGATATTACTGTATATTATGTTACATACATATGTAACATAATAAGTACATTTTGAATTTTTAAAAATATGCACTAAAATATACATTAATGCTACAAATAAATATTTATTGTGTATTATATAATTGTGAATATTCGTTCATTCCTATTCCCATTATATAAAAAACTAATAAAGATTCTAATAATCACAATTTCAACTTTCAGGAGTTTTCAAGGTATCAGGAGAATACATGGCAAACAGAGTTTGTATTATACATAAAACTTCAAAAATATTTCTTATTTCCTAGAGAGAGAATTTAATTTCTGTATTTCTAAAAATTATCTTGTCGAAAATTCAAATTTGCGATAATCAAATATCGTTATAGAGTATAATAAAAAAATATAATCTGTAAGAAATTTTATATATATCATTTTATCTATAAGGAAGCTGAAGTATTCAAAATTTCCAGAATTTTATACAACATGTAATGCGAAAAGGTTGAAAGTAGTACGCAACTCGATAAGAAATCGTTCATTGAACATCAATTCCGTTGTAATTTCTCACTAGGAATGTGGAACACGGAACGTTAAACAGCAAACACGAAACACTCAACACACACAACGCATGCACGCACAATACACAATGCGGCATGTGAAAAGCGTGTATAGATAGTTCTACATTGATCGCATCGCAGCTTCGCAAGCGTGTCGCAAACATTGCAATCTAATCAGAGTCGAGCTAGCTTGATTGGACCGCAACGCTTGCGACACTGTGATGCAACTAATGTAGAACAAGCTTAATACAACACGATACCTACTACGATCGTACGAAGATCACTTGTAAATCTCTGGCGTGTCCACATCATAAAATTCGTCATAACATACGATTCATCAATGACGCTGCTAATTTAGGTCGTGTTCGTATTTTACTGTCAGTTGTCAGTACAGTATAATATGTCTCGATGTCCTCAACTCGCGGTCTCGCGTAAAGGAATACGGTAGTGTCGTTGCGCTTGTCTTAGCGCTGAGACATTATCGTATCTCCCGATATAACGGGAATTATAGCTTTTCAGTACTGGCAGTCATCTGGCAATCATTTGGCAGTAATAAACGAACATGGCCCTAATCTGCAGATTACATTCATATATCTGGCGATAGTCGAGCATCCATTACGATTTTGATCCATTCAAATGAAGAAATGAATAAATATATAAAGATAATCCATACACTGGACTCTCTTTTCATTTATTGAAGTCGAATTTATCATACCTTGTAATTATTGTCGTTAATAACGACCAGATAAGGGTTGACATGTTTGTAGATTTTGTTTTTATGAATTTTAAATAAGCAATTAGCATTAAACATCTTGGTTAGTTCTTAGCCCTTATGTGTATTTATTACTTTGTTTAAATTATTTGAGCTCATTATCTAATCGTTCATTGTTGTAATTTATTTTGTTTTTGAACTTGAAAATACATTTATCTGCATATTCAGAAATGCTTGACAATTCTTCGTTAATTCATTAACAATTAAGCGTCCAATGCTTGTTTGAGATCAGCTATGAGATCATCTTCGGTTTCAAGGCCAACGGATAATCGTATTAATTGATCAGTTATGCCTAACTTTGCTCGCATATCTTCCGGCACGGACTCGTGCGTCATTAAAGATCTAAAATGAGACAAATTAGTTCAAACTATATTTCTAAATATACAAATTTCTCGAATATACTTACGGCAATTCGGCTAGCGATTCGTAACCGCCTAAGGATTCAGCTAAAATGAAAACTTTCAATGCTAGCAAAAAGCGCTTAGAATCGCCTTTCAGATAGAAAGAAACCATTCCGCTGTGCCCTGTTTGTTGTGTAAGTGCAAGCTGATGTTGCGGATGTGATGAGAGAACTGCAATGTTACAACACGTGTATTTTATTGTAAACATTTTATTGTCGTATTAATTATTCAGACATTAATTATATATGCTTCTTTTTTAAAAACATACAGAATAAGGAGAATAAAAAATTGTATGGTTACATACGTGGATGAATCACTTTCTCGATATTAGGATGAGAATCAAGAAACATGGCTACGGCTAAACCATTTTTCATGTGTTTCTGCATTCTCAGTTCGAGCGTTTTCAAGCTACGATTGACTAAGGCACAATCAAATGGTGATGGAATAATTCCCATGACTAAATTGAAAAAGAAAATGTTATATAAAAGGTTCAAATGCATGGCTCGGAAAAGCTCTTGTTGATTTACCATTTTGGTTGATCAATCTCTGTCCGAGATCGCTCCGGCGCGTTATAGCGGCACCCATAATGACGTCCGAATGGCCATTCATATACTTTGTCAATGAATACATCGATATATCGGCACCAAGGTCAAGAGGTCTCTATTTTACAAGCATAATATATTGGTTACAGTTTCTTTCACATTGACATTATACGATTGAATATAATTTTTCTCAAGTTTATGCCAAACTTACTTGAAAGTAACATGTCAAAAATGTATTATCAACCACTAGTATAATGTCTGGACGAGATTTCAGACTTTCAGTAACAGCCTTTATATCTGTCAGTTTCATCAAAGGATTTGTCGGCGTCTCTAGCCATATCATCTACAATAGAACAAATTATAATGCAGAAAATATTAATGCGACACATTAAAAAAATATTATAATATATTTAAAATACAAAATATTAAATTCTAATAAATAGAGGTAAGTGTAAATAATACAGTAATATTTAAAATTTTTTTTATTTACTTTTGTATTTGGTTGTATGGCATCTATAACATTCTGTACATCAGTCATGTCAACAAAGGTGTATTTCAGGCCTTGTTTGCTACCGCATTTTTGGATGTAACTAATGGTTCCACCGTAAAGATCGTCTCCGACAACCAAATGATCTCCTGTCTCCAATAGACCTATAATAGCAGTAAGAGTTCCTAATCCAGAAGAAAAGCAGAAAGCATGTTTGCCATTCTCTAAAGCAGCCAGGCATGTCTCCAGAACGTCACGCGTAGGATTGCCGCTTCTGCCATATGCAAAACGCTACATGTAAAATGAAACAGTTAAAATTTAAACGCCATTATACAAGATTGTCTTTTTGCCATAATATGCAAATGTATTTTAATTCACTTAGATAATTTGGAAATAATATACACAAGTATTATTTTAATCAAAAAGTTCTTAAAAGTATTTTTAAATTATATTCAAAGAAATAAAGTTTCTACATAAGTCTACAGTAGTCTTTCTACATAATTCTGTGCAAGTGAAGATAAGATAAACATATGTAATCGAATTGTTATTTAACCTTGGCGAATATTTGACCCACGTGAACTGTTATGTGACTTAATTTTGAACTGTAGATTTATATTGCAGAACTGGAAAATTAAAAAATTTAATAATTCATATACAAATATTAGATATTAGGCATACAAATATTAGATATTAGGCAAGATGCAATCTCAGCCGCACTTGCTGCTCCTACATTTATATCTATTATTCACATAAGTGATTTAATATATTATTGTTTATTTGTTCCTCAGATTAATAAAGAAAAAGGCTAAATTTTTCAAAATTATACTAAATTCTCATACCTTAATCGTAGGTGTCAAAGGATTTGCGGGTTATCGTCATGCCGTTCATTTCATCAGGGTGAGGAGCGCGCGATACTATATCAGTGCGCTTCTCGCCCTCATTATGTGAATGGCAAAGCTCACGAAACGTTAGCATTAGCAATGGATCGCGACACGGCGATAATCCGCAAATCCTTTGGCATCTCTGAAGAAAATACTCTTGAAAGCCCCAAAAGTATTATCAGTTTATATTTTAATATACGAAAATATATACTTGCTTTGACAACAGTACGTTTGGCTCGCATTTTTCTTGTTAAATCGCCAATTACTTACCTATTAATTAAATTCCCAAGTCATTACTTTTTCTTTTTTTATTTATTTGTTTCTCATCTGTTCCATTTATTTGTCTTTTATTTGTTTAAATTATTTGTTACTTTATTTGTTTCAACATTTCAACAAAAAATAATATAAATAAATTTATTTTTAAAAAATATTCCATTTTCATAGCTTGTATGTAACTTTAATTTTATTAATTACAGGAACTTTATGCAATTTTTGCTACAGACGCTACGTTTGATATTAATTAATTAACGGAGAATAATTGCTAAAAACCATATGGGTGGATTTTAATGAGTCAGACTTACTTTAAGCTGTGCTGGATCATCCTGCTTAAAAGTAGCTGACATCACCAAAGGTGGTACAACCGAGCAATGATTCCACTGATCAGGATCTTGCCCAGCATGGATAGCTATCGTCGCGAAACCTTTTTCCTTTGAAGTCATTGTCTATTTAGCAAAAAATTTTCTGCAAATATTAAAAATAAATAATAAATTAAAAATATAATTTATTATTAACTTGCTATGATTAATTAATAGAAATATTATTTGTTGAAATTCGTATTTAGGGGACCCAATTCAAATCACTTTGATTTTGACATACATGTGTGGTTTCCTAAATGGAGAGTTTTACCTATTGTTTAACAATTTTATTAATATATTTATTGGTATAGTGATAATTAATATAGTAATAACGTTTGGCACACGCAACTTTAGTTTTTTATCGAAGATTTATTGCATCTTATTTTTTGCGCCGTTTTAAATGCAAGTTATCGTGCGTGTTCAGTCTTTCGATCATCCACGAAATAAACGTAAGAAACAGACCAATTAAAATTAACATAATTCTAACGCAGTCTATTTATATTATTTGTACTGAACAACACGTTCGGTAACAACTAGCAACTTAAGAGATAACACATTTACGTGTCATAAAAAGTGAGATGCAATAAATCATCGATAAAAATTAAAATTGTCAAATGCAAATCAGGAGACAAAGTCTTGTCTTATTATTTATACGTTGAGAAAAGAAAAAGAAACTTTTTTCAGAGATCGGAGCGCTCGTTCAATTTAGAATTTAGAGCGCTCATTTAACTTAAATTTAAACTTATAGTTGAGAGAGTATTTTGTTCGAGATCCTTGTCAGCTACTTTCGCACTCGTCTTGTTCGGACGTGTCGGGCTCCGTTGAAAAAAAATGTAGCTGATCAAAGATATTGTATTCTTGACAGCGAACTTACAATTTAAGCGATGAAATAGCCTTATTAAATACCGAATTAACGAGAATCTACTGTCAGCGAAATTTACTTACGTTGATGCCAATATCGCTGAATATTCACTGAAACTGAAATGATCTGACCTGAGCTACTTAAATAACTTGTAGTGATGTCAACCGCGTAGCCGATAATGCAATCATATATCGTGATATATGTTAATATGAAGTAGGGATGTGTGCGATACGCGTATTAATACATACGACGTATCGTCACGCGAAAAAATGTCTATTATACCAACATTTTGCAAAAAAATCAGTTTTTTTTTCGTAACGATATATGTATTTTTACCTTATTGATACAAGAAGAAAAACAGAGAATATACAAATTTAAATTGATATGTCATGTTAGAAATGTGACAAATAGATAACGTACGTATAATAATATAGGTAATGTACGTATAAATTAAAATAAAATATATATATTATCAATAATACTAATCGTATAAGGTTATAAAAATATTTAAAATATTGGTACATATACTATCAGTATTATTGATTCAATATTAATGATTAATAATGTTGAATATTAATGATGAATATTAATGACAGTATTATTGTAGGATCACCTTAATGCAACACGATACTACGATCTACGATCGTACGAAGTTCACTTTACTCATCTCTCGCGCCCACGTCACACAATTCGTCATAGAGACGTACAATAAGTTATCACCGATTTTGCAAATTACATGCACATATCAAGCGATAGTCGATCCATCGCGCTTTGATACACCTAAGTGAAAAAAAATGATTAAATATGATTAAATATTAAATATGTAATTCATAGGATAATTCAGATGGCCCAGATTTCTTCAGCCCGCAAAAACAACGATTTCCTGATATCCTTTTATTGACGTATAACGATAATGTGGCACTCAATTTATGTTTTATACGTCAGACTTATACTTTATAAAACGTTTACGATCATTCTTGTACTTTTCATTTCAAATGCGAATTTTGTAAATTCACATGTTTTTAATCAAACAACAAGGGAAGATGACCTGCGCCAATTGTCCTTACAAATTTTATTATATCGACGACACGAATCATTTTACCAATTGAATGACTTTAAGCAGCAATACACTGAACATGGGATTATACATTTCTCCTATAAGACATGCGAGCGAAAATTGCAAGAACATCTTCCTTTTCATTTATTGTAGTTGTCGAATTAATGGCAACGGATCATATACCTCGTTATTATTGTCACATTGATAAGAGTTGAAACGTCTGTGGTTTATGTTTATGTAAATTTTAAATAAGCAATTAGCATTAAACATCTCGCTTGGCTCGTAGCTCTTATGTATATTTATTATTTTGTTTAAATTATTTGAGCCTGTTATCCAGTCGTTTATTGTTGTAATTTATTTTATTTCTGAACTTGAAAATACATTTATTTGCATATTCAAAAATGCTTGATAACATTTCGTTAATTCATTGACAAGCGTCCAATGCTTGTTTGAGATCGGCTATGAGATCGTGTTCAGTTTCAAGGCCAACTGATAATCGAATTAATTGATCAGTTACACCTAAGTTTGCTCGCATATCTTCTGGCACGGACTCGTGCGTCATTACGGATCTAAGTAAGAAGAATAGATTAAAAATATATTTTTAAACACACATTTCTCGAATATACTTACGGCAATTCGGCTAGCGATTGGTAACCGCCTAAGGATACGGCTAAAACGAAAACTTTCAATGCTAGTAAAAAGCGCTTAGAATCGCCTTTCAGATAGAAAGAAATCATTCCGCTGTGCCCTGTTTGTTGTGTAAGTGCAAGCTGATGTTGCGGATGTGACGAGAGAACTGCAATGTAACAACACGTGTATTTTATTGTAAACACTTTATCGTCGTATTAATTATTCAGACATTAATTATATATATTCCTTTTTTAAAAATATATAGAATAAGGAGAATAAATAATTGTACGGTTACATACGTGGATGAATCACTTTCTCGATATTAGGATGAGAATCAAGAAACATGGCTACGGCTAAACCATTTTTCATGTGTTTCTGCATTCTCAGTTCGAGCGTTTTCAAGCTACGATTGACTAAGGCACAGTCAAATGGTGATGGAATAATTCCCATGACTAAATTGAAAAAGAAAATGTTATATAATGTGTTCAAATGCATGGCTCCGAAAAGCTTCTGTTGATTTACCAGTTTGGTTAAATTGCAATTTCTGCGCGAGATCGTCCCGGCGCGTTATAGCGGCACCCATAATCACATCCGTATGACCATTCATATACTTTGTCAATGAATACATTGCTATATCGGCACCAAGATCAAGAGGTTTCTGTTTTAAAAGCATAATATGTTGGTTACAGTTTCTTTCACATTGACATCATACGATTGAAGATAATTTTTCTCGAATTTATGCCAAACTTACTTGAAAGTAACATGTCAAAAATGTATTATCAACCACTAGTATAATGTCTGGACGAGATTTCAGACTTTCAGCAACAGCCTTTATATCTGTCAGTTTCATCAAAGGATTTGTCGGCGTCTCTAGCCATATCATCTTTTATAGAACAAATTATAATGCAGAAAATACTAATGTGATGTTAAAAAACATAATATTTAGAATAATAGATATTAAATTCTACAAGGTAAGTGTAAATAACGCAGTAATATTTTTAGTTTTTTATTTACCTTTGTATTTGGCTGTATGGCATTTTTAACATTTTGTACATCAGTCATGTCAACGAAGGTATGTTGCACACCTTGTTTGCTACTACAATTCTGAATGTAACTATTGGTTCCACCGTAAAGATCATCTTCGACAATCAAATGATCTCCTGCCTCCAATAAACCTATAATAGCAGTAAGAGTACCTAATTCAGAGGAAAAGCAAAAGGCGTGTTTGCCATTCTCTAAAGCAGCTAGGCATATTTCCAGAACGTTGCGCGTAGGATTACAGATTCTTCCGTATCCAAAATGCTACATGTAAAATGAAACAATTAAAATTAAAACGCCATTATTCAAGATTATTTCTTTGCCATAATATTCAAATAAATTCGAATTCACTTAGATAATTTGAAAATGATATGTATAAGTATTATTTTAATAAAAATTATACTTAAAAATATTTTCAAATTATATTCAAAGGAATAAAGCTTTTACATGTTCTTTCAAAATAATTCTGTGCAGTGAAGAATAAGATAAACAGATGCAATCGAACTGTCACTTAATTTTTCACCTACGCGAATTGTTATGTGACTTTTTAACTGTAGATTTATGTTGCAAAACTGCAAATTATTTAATAATTCATATAAGAATATTAGATATCAGGCACCAAGATGCAGTCTCGACGTTACTTGCTGCTCCTATACTTATTTCTACTATTTACATAAGTTTAATATATTACTGTTTATTTGTTCCTCAGGTTAATAAAGAAAAAGTTCAAAATTTTTCAAAATTATAATAAATTCTTATATAGCTTATATACCTTAGTTAGAAGTGCCAAGGGGTTTGCGGTTTATCACTGTGCCGTCCTGATGAAGTGAACGGCAAAGTTTACGAAACGTTGGTATTAGCAATGGATCACGACACGGCGATAATCCGCAAACCCTTTGGCATCTTTGAAGAATACATCCGTGAAAACCTCAAAAGTATTATCAGCTTATACTTTAGTATTCAAAAATATATACTTGCTTCGACAACAGCACGTTTGGCTCGCATTTTGCTCGTTAAGTTATTTAGCTATTAAATTCCCAAATCATTCCTTTTTCATTTTTTATTTATCTGCTTCTCATCTATTTCATTTATCTGTTTCTTATTTGTTTCAATTATCTGTTGCTTATTTGTTTCAACTTTTCAACAGAAAGTGATATAAATAAATTTATAAAATAAATATGCTATTTTTATAGCATGTAACTTTAATTTTATTAATAGATACAGAGAAACTTAATATAATTTTTGCTAAGTACAATTAATTGATTTAATAACAAGGAGTAATTGCTAGAATCTATATATGGATGAATCTTGATGAGCCAGACGTTTCGTACTTACTCTGGGCAGAGCTGGACTGTCTTGTTTAAAAGTGGCGGACATCACCAAAGGTGGCACAACTGAGCAATGATTCCACTGATCAGGATCTTGCCCGGCATGGATTGCTATCGTCGCGAAACCTTTTTCAGTCGACGTCATTGTCTATTCAGTAAAAAAAATATTCTGCAAATACTAATCAAAACTATATTTTATTATTAATTTGTTGTAATTAATAGAAACATTGTTTGGTGAAACTCCTATTTAGGGTACCCCGTTCATATTACTTTGACCTGGACATATCCTCCAAACAGGAGTTTTACCTATTGTTTAACAACTTGATTAATATATTTATTAGTAATGATAATAAATATAATAATAACTTACAATTCAGGCGATGAAATAGCCTTATCAAATGCACAATTAACGAGAATTTATTTGAGGGTCGCTAGCGAAATTCACTTTTATTGATGCCGATACCGTTGAATATCTGTTAAAACTGAAATGACTTGACCAGCGCGGTAAGCTACTTAAACAACTTGCAATGATTGTCAACCGCGTGGGTGATAATGCAACCATATATCATGATAATATATATGTTAATATGAATGGGATGTGCGATAATCGTATTAAAATGCACACGACATATCGTTACGTGAAAAAAGACGATTTTTTGCAAAAATGTCTATTACAGATCGCCTCTAAAGGCAATTTCGACATTTTTGCAAAAAAATCAGTTTTTTCTCGTAATGATTCATGTATTTTTACCGTATCGGTAGAGAAGAAAAATAGAGAATATACAAATTTAAATCGATATATCATTAGGGATGTGATATATAGATAATGGACGTATAAATTAAAGTAAAATATATTGTCATAAATATATTGTCATAAGTATATTGTTAAAATAAATATATTGTCAATAATCGTATAAGGTTTGTAAAAATATTAAAAATATTGATGTATACTGTCAGTATTGATTCAATATTAATAATGAATATTATTGACCGTGTAGGGTACCACCTTAATGCGATACTAATATACGATCTACGATCGCTACGATCGTACGAAGTTCACTTTACGAAACTTTAAGAAATTTTACGTTTCTCTGGTGCGCCCATGTCACACAATTCGTTATAGACGTACAAGTTACACATTAACGACGCAGCTGATTTTGCCGATTATATACACGTATCAAGCAATAGTCGACCATCCATCGTGCTTTTGATCGCGCACCCAAGCGAAAAAATGGTTAAATATGTAAAGATGTTCCATAGACTGGATAACCCAGATTTGCACGCAGAAAACTGCGATTGCCTGACGTCCCTTTATTTTGATATATAACGGCAATATGGTATTCAATTTACGTTTTATACGTCATGACGTATAAAATGTCAGATTTGTACTTTTTAAAACATTTATGATGATCCTTTGCATCCACAAAGCTTTTTTCGAGCAATAATGATGATGCTTATCAGCATTAAGTTAAAGATCTTTCTAAGATGCTTATGAGCATCAATATTATTTAATTGCTTGTCAATCTAATTTGTGATACTACTACTCTAATTTTGTTAGGATTGTGTTTCAAGACTGATAAAATTAAATTCGACGCGCAGTTTGCAGGATTGGATATGAATATATGAATTTACACCGAATTATTTAAGCACCAAAAATCCAGCTCGATTGTTTAGGGCCTTTATTATTCATCGCGTATTTACGGTCTTAAAAGATACTTTGTTTAATACTTAATTGTTATACGTCCTGTAATTAATTAAAAGTGGGAAACTCGAGATTCGCAATATTAAGTTCTGGATTGCACTCACAGGTAGAATGATTGAATAGCTCCTTGGGCCTCCTCAATTTTTGAAAAAAAAAAACGTATACGAAGAACTAGGGAAATACTATAATATAGTATATGTAACGTATACTATAGTATTTCCTTAGTTTTTCGTATTTTTTTTTTCAAGAATAGGGGTCTTGATGGGTTCCGTAAAGCACATGATTTATCATGTTATCTTTGTTTAAAAATTGGCGAGTAATAATAAGGATAAAATGATACATCATGCATGTTATGCGTTTTATAGAACACAACCAGTACTGACAGCATATTTAAGATGGTCCTCGAACGCACCCCCAACAGCTCCAGTTGTTAAATGGACCGGTTTTCTCACGCATGCGTGTCAAAGGTGCGGCTTCAGTAAAGTATCCGTTAATAGTAAAATGAGGTTCATTAGTCCATATATTAGCCCATACAAAATTTTCTAAAAATTTATACATATATTTTATACGTTTTACATACATATGTTGCATATATTTATTTTCTTGATTTTTGCTTCTTTTCCGTTTAGATCTATTATTAAAATACATACTCTAGCGATATGAGGCTACAGTGGTTTCGAGATTCGTAGTATTTAAGAATTTAGCGCAAGAGAAATCAGATTTTTAATCTATCATCCCGACAAGATTTTACAATAAATTTTCGAGTGAAAAGACATTATTCTTAATTTGATGAATACAAGAACCGAAAACGTAAATTTCAAATGACTAAGGTATATAAATTAACTGCGTCGCACTGTAATCCTCATTAGGGTAGAAATCTAAATGATCGTCTGTTTGTCAACTCGAAAACTGTCGCTGTTGCCTCCGCGAGTTTTTGGTGGATCGTCTCGACCCTGATGTGATCATTAACGCAGCATCGATCATGGCATCAGTGGTGAGGGTAAACGTTAACAAGGGTGCAGAATTTCACCAATTCCACGAACCAAAACATTTACGTTCTTGAGAAAGAGATAGAAAGGAGAAGTCAGGAAAAAGAAACTCGAAGCATCTCTAAAGATGATAGGGAACATGGAAATCTTTGCGTCGCTGGTGCTGCTCGTCACAGAACTGATCCTCGGAGACGTAGTTAACCGAGTCACTGCCTTAGTGTCTCCTGATATATTAAATCTTAAGGATCCTTGCAATCTGTGCGAGAACACACTTACTGGTTTTCCAAATGTATGTGTTAACTGTGTGTAATGCTGAATTTTATGTGTATATTTGTTTATTTTATATCGTATATTTGTACAATCATTTCGTTTTAGAGCAGCTACATAAAATCCTGCTGTCAACGAGGCTGCAGATTTTTCAATCTAATCGACTCGCGTTACAAATGGGAGGAAGATCGTTTAAATGGCACTAGGAACGCCTGCGAGGCTTGTACGTCGCATCTATAACTGTGTTTTATTTTTTAAGAGTATCAAAGGATTTGGTTTTGCAATTTTCAAAGATATTTGTTAACAGTAAAACACAGTTTTATTACATTTATATATATTCAGAAGAATTCATATTCTTTCTTTCTATAAAGTCGCTTCCGTATTATTTTTTGTTGAGTTTGTAATTGAAGCATGTAATTTTACGTCTTCTACTTAATATGTAAAATTGCTTTTGTGTCATTTGTGACAGCGTGTTCCGAGGCTTACATAAATCCGAATGATCGCTGTATCTGCAATATTGGCTGTAATTTCATGGCCAAGCAACGAGTTTCAGATCTGTTACCTCTGTTTACTATCGCCACATGCATGGAAAAAAATATAGATATTTTACCCACGCCGCCTGACATACCGGAGAATGATATATTAACTGATCCTGGATTACGCAAGGAATTACTTCCTAAATGGTGGGATGCTGATGGCTTCAAATTGCCACAGACCCATGTTAAAACCATACCAATGGACGCCAGGGTAACATTTTCTACGATTAATACTAGTGCCAGTGAACGACAACTTGGTAAAACACTAACAGTAATATTATATCAATATTACAATTTTTTACTCAACAATATAAATGAATAACACATGTTGTACGTACCAGTTACATTGTTAAGTAAATTATAACATTGATATTGTATGTTATTGTTAGAAAGAGAGAGTTGGTGTTTACTGGGAATGTACAATACATTTGATAGAAGTGTGAAATACGCTGATAAAATCGTAGACCGTGGATTACACTCAAGCCTCTGATTGTTCTGGAGAAAGTAAACAACCGGCATCTACATCTAAATCTGAAACGTTTCAACAGGCGAAGAATATCCTCTCTCACATTGGGTATCTGTGTCGCAAGTACATTATAGCTGCTTCAGCTGGTCCTTTCGTCGCTATATCGTTATGTGCAATATCGTTATATTATATAAAGAAAGTACAGAGGTCATATAAATATAAGTTTTGTAAAAATATCAACTTTTCGAAGGATATTATATTATTCATGCCAAATGAAGTAGTGATGTACAAAATATCTCCACCTAAACGTCATGATGAATTATCCAGTCGTTCCATTTAAATCACATTTCGACTTGATGCGAGATGTATCACGTTTTAAAAGCCTTAGCATAATGTAATAGTGTAATGATACAAATGTTGTTTACTGTAAACACCTCTTTATTTTCGCGCTTTATAATTGCGCTTTAAAAATTTAGATTGCATTTACAGTAAGTGCTACAAAAAATTAAATTATTCCTTTTTTTTTATTAAAGAATTGGTGATATTTCGACATGCATATTTAGGACGTTTAATAAAATCTAGTATGAAGTAATAATCATGAAATAGTAACGAAGCAAAAACAAGCTCAATCGGCAATATATAATTTCTAAATCAATTGTATTTTATAAAATATCGAATTTTTCGAAAACTTTTTATATTTAAATCGATATAAATTAACATACAACGAACAAGTTCAAATTTGTAGAAAAAATAGACGTAAAACTAATGACAATATAGGTTAATCAAAGTAGGTCATTTGATTTGATCGCTCTTATTGTTTCGTGGAAAGCCATCACTGAAAGTCGATAAATAGTACAATATATAAAATTACGGAGAAGGGTTTGTGCAATATTATATTTAAATATATGTATAAAAGAATATTGTATTATATATTGTATATATGAATATTTTATATTATACAAAGATTTATGTCACGTTTCTTTCTCTATAAAAAGAAAAGAGAAAAGAACTGAAATTTCTCCATGCGGAAATTTTTGTCAATTGTGCGCTCTTGTTAGATTAGAATCGCATTAATTTGCAGTTTGTTCGACATGGTACATTTTGACGCTTGACACACTCATTACGTAGCATCACTGCGGCCGAAATTTTAAATAAAATATACGAGAATTCGATTAACTTTACAATATATACAAGTATATCATTATATACATATACATATACGAATATTTTATGCGTATCCCGAAAAGATATTTTCAGGATTTTTATAAATCATCTCTGTGTACATATTAATTAGAATTTAGTTGTAACGTGTATATATTTAAATAACATATATATATGTATATATAACACTCAATCTCAATTTTAATTTCTCGCGATATGTGATAAAAAAATTCTTATTATTCCTTATTCAAAGAGACATACAAGATAGTAAAGTTACGATATTGATTCGCGTTACACTTATGTGTCACTTGTTATATTTATTAAAAGCCTTCCATCGTAACTCATATTTATTCTTGTAAAGCAAGAAATTGCACTTTACTCTCACACGTGGATAACAATATAACTAAGGTTTTATCTTTTCGTTTAATAGAACATCAACACGTGTTTTATGTAAAAATATATTGAAATTCTCTTTATGTAGCAATTGAGTTTAGCGATGCAGTCTTGAAAATATCAAACTAAACGAAATTTATATGTAGTTAGGAATATATGTATATGTATAAATGTACAAGTTCCTACTTATAAGACTTATACTCCTTAAATTAAAATCTCATTGTTACCGATATACCGAGATATACACTGTTAAAAATGTCATGAAATTTAATGTTATACAAATTTTAAGTTACACAAATTAAATTCAATTTTATGGCACTAAATTAAATTTATTTGCAACTGAAAATATATATTTGTGTATATGAAATTTAGTGTACTTTTCATAAAATTTTATTAAGTTTAGTACATTTTTTATTAAATTTTATATAGATTTACATGAAATTTAATATAAGTAAATGTTAAATTTAAGTTACTTATAACTTCATTTTCATTGACAACATTAAATATTTTTAATGTTGTCAATGAAGATTTATCAGCTTGAAATTTGCTTCCATTACATGTAACGGAAGAAAATTTCTTTTTTTTTAACAGTGTAAAGAAAGATTTGGCGTATTCTCTTTAATGTAACTTATTGAAAGTAACTAGAATGTTCCTGCATGTCTATGCATATCTCGAAAGTCTTGCAATTAATCTCTGGAGGATGTTATTACAATGTACGTACAAATATCAAAATATTTATTGCATAATAGAAAAGTACATGTAAAACCAAGTATTGTGTTCTTTAACTAGCAGTACCTTATACAATTACATTCTACAAATAAATGTATTATTTATGTATGTAAAACTTGTGAAAATAAAATATAAGTTTACGTGACGCAAAATCGCGCACAATCAGTCGATGATTCTCTTTTCCGTTTAACATGCCCAACTGTTTATTTTGTTAGAACAAACTGTGTGTAGAGTTCATGATATAAGTTTAAATTTAACGTTAACAATTAACAGTTTGTAAATAGAAAATATCTGCTCCTTTTTACAAAATACCGCACATGAAAAAGGCGGAATGTACATTAAGTGCATATAATCGCAAAGTGCACATACATTTACAGATCGATATCGGTTTGGCTTGCGATAAATTATTTGCGGGAGACCTTAGCAATATGTCTCATGTATGTCTGTACAATACGGAAAGTGCCTTAAAACCGAATTAGATTCGTAATTTATAGAAAAATCATGTATAATATTGCTAAGATTGAATATATGCAAGATCTATATTATTGCTAATAGAGTTTGAGAGCGTTTCCACACTTTTTCAGACAATGTCCTGATCTAACCCCAAGGAGGGATTTAACAGTAAACAAAGTCCACTTCGAATATTATTGTTATTAAGGAGCACATATCTTTAAGATAGTCTTATTATTCATAAAGTCTTAGCGATATACATCATATATACAACGTGGAAATCGCCTAAAAATTAGAATTGTGTACAATCGTAATCTAAAAGATTTAATTTATGAAGTATAAATTAAATCGTATAAATTAAAATACGTACGCGATATAATAGAGATTAATTTCAAGTAAAATTCGTAAGTATTATTGCCAATACAATTCAGGATCATCCCTACGAAACTGAAGCTTCAAAACATGTCGGTATATTTTCAAAGCAGGACCTAATAGCAAATTGAGTCCGCACACAACGTCCTTTCGACTCATCATTAGAAGCGCGTGGCCGTCTATTTCCTGGAATGTAAATGCGGAACAAACATGGTATATCGGAACAATTACGCAAAGAATACTTTGTCTATCTAATAAATTAATTAAACTCTTACCTGCTGCCGGAAGACTTCAGCGTCCTTGGGAAATAACCTAGCAAAGTATTGATATACTTGTTCGGAAGTCCAATTTCTAGCGTCAGGAATATTTTCGGAAGAACCCCTCATGGGAGAAACTTGCGGACTTAAAACTGGCGGTAAGATAGTTGTGCTTGATGGGCTGTCCGGTCTGCTTGTTCCATTAACCGAATGAGTGTTTTGACTGTCATTCATCTTGCTCTGCTGTTTTTGCATGCACTCATTGCAATACCATTTAGTGTTCGATTTTATTGTAACGCGGGACGGATGACAAAAATAATGATAGGCGTCATCGCAGCTGTAACAAGTCGCTAACGGACCCTAAATAAAACAAAACAATTATTGGAATAAAAATAAAAAACCATGAACGTTATAAATAAAATGGAATGTAATAAACTTACAGCGTCAGAAGTCTCGCAACATACTGTGCAGGTTTTACAGCGCTCGCATTGCCAATTGCTGTTGGCTTTTTGTAGCATTTCCTCTGGACTATAAATGCAACTCGGATGTGCTGCAAGTATATGTAATACGTAATACACATAAATGTCGATAAAAAGTTTAAGAAAAATTAATCGATATTAACTTCAATTATATTCAAAAATTACCTCGCACTGTGCAATCCCTGCAGGCTACGAGAGCTTCTTGTTTCTCTTTGGCACAGAGACTGCATTGCCTAAACGGTCCATCCTTGACAGTTACCTTAGCAGAATCTTGTTCTTGCACCAACGAATTTTTATGACCTGGTCTACCTCGTTTGCGCTTCACCAAATTATTATCCGAAGGATCAAACACTTTTCTAGCTCTCTAAAATATAAAAACAACCACATGAATCGATATATCAATTTTCACCTGAATGATGGGCCAAAGAAAAAAAATTTACTTTCAACTACATTAACAATGATTTATTTTTCATTGTCTTAAAAATGGTACCTTTAATCTTCAAATATCCTCTTATATAAATCAATTCTTCTCGTTAATACACAAACAAAATATACAAACAAATGTATCTATCTGAAATCATCCAGAAGCGAGTACTTTACAAGACAATATTGTATTTTACTTTATATAAAAATATGTATTAAAGTAGAACTATACCTTGCATCAAGACGTCTTTCAAAAAAATATTTATAATATGTCACAAACACTACAGTTAATAGAACGTCTACGCTACCTTTCTCCTGGCGCTGCGGAATCCGGCAGTATTTACGTTGGACGGAGTCGGGGATGTGTTTGTCGACGAGCTCCTGCCGGCGTCCTCATCCTCACGATCTTCACTGGATCGTCGACCGGTTTCCTCGCGTTTCTCTCGCTCGTCCTTGGTCTGTTGGTAGTCTTCGAACTTAATCTCGATGTCCATACGGTCGTCCGTTCTGGCAAACAGACGTTGCTTGCGCTCGGCTTTGGCGGACCTTTTAAGGTTAGACGTAATCTTCTGGACATCGTTGCTCTTTGGTTCGTCCTTGACGTTATTGCTAATCGTTGACGTTGGCGTAGCTATCACCAGAGAATTGCGTTCTCGTTTATCACCGTCGACGACGGCGCCGTTGCATGCCACCTCGACGGACGCGATACCGCCGCGTTCGACGTTTTTCTTGTCGTTGACCTCGTAGCATTCCTTCCTCTTGATGGAATTCTGCTGCTGCAGTTGCCGATCCAGTTTCGGACTATCGTTGGTCTGTCGCGAGGACGATCGCGATGTGTTGGACGTAGTGTCGGTAAGGTTATCCGTCTCGTTGAACTCGTAGAGCTCAGCCGCAGTCGCCGCTGCCGCTGCCGCCGCTGTCTTGGTCGCCTTGGTCGTTATACCGTTGGTGCCATTGGTGAGGGTGCCGTTGGTAGCAGCCTCCTTACCGACACGCCGCTGCGTCGCGTTGCCGTTCTCCAGGGCGCAGGCGACCGCCGCGGAGGAGGACGGCTGCGAGTCGCCGCCGCGTCGCGACGGTGTCGCGTCCGTCGTCATGTCGGACGTCGCCACCAGCGAGTAATTGCCGTTGGACAGGCGCGCGAGATTGCCGCACGCGACCTCCCGACCGAGAAACTCCTCGACCACGCGACGCGACGTCGGGCTCGAGACACCGTCGAGAAGCTGCTCGATGAGACGACCGGCGGGGACGCCCTGGTCAAGGTAATCGGGCTCCTCGACCACGAGCTCGGCGACCGCACTTGACACCATGCCCGAGTTGAGTTTCTCCTTGAGAAAACCTTCCGGTCGATTCTTAAAGAGCTGCAATCGCGTCCACTTCTTTGCGTTACGGTAACTGGTGTTACCCTTGTAGTCGACCTGGATCACCTTCTCGACCTCGATCAGCCGGTGAAGATCGGCGATCGTGTCGCGCGCGTCCACCGCGTAATTCCGGAGCAGATAGTTGCAAATGCGATCGGCATCGGGACGCGCTTTACGTCGACGGAGTTGATCGATCGCCTCCAGTATGTGGTCCTCGTGCGTGATCCGCTGCGCCGCCTGCACCGGGTGTTGCTGCATCTTCGTCATTCGTATCGATATACGGGGCGCGACTCTGCGACTCACTACTTTATCTCCTCTTCCTCTTCGTCTCTCCTTGGCAATTCGGCCGGTCGCCGCTAACCGCTCCTGAACAATCCTGCCTCTCGTTGCCGAGGATGACGACGAGACCACGTTGGTTACAGTAATCGCTGCCAGGGTTAATAATGTTCACCAGGAGGTCCCGGTACCTTCGGAAAAACGAAACGCAGAGTTATACTTTTGGAAACGGGCGCGCGCGCTCGCGCGACACGCGATCACCGACGATCTACGCGCGCCGCGGACGTTTCCGCGCGATCCTCTCGTTTCGGCGTGTTTCGCCGTGTTTCGCCGTGTTTCGCGTGTGTCTCCGTGTGTGCGTGCGCCGCACCGGTTCGCCGCTACGACGGTACGACCGCGCGCTTCGTTCGTTCGTCCCTTCGTCCGTCTGTGCTGGTCCGTGGATCCCATCCGTGCGCCGCACCGCACCGTACTGTACTGTATCGTATCGCGCCACGCCGCACCGCATACACCTTACCGCACCGATACCAAATTTAAATTCTACGTCACGGATACCCAGACGTGGTCCCGACGTGGATTCGATCACTTTTGATATCGCCTCGTTAAACAATCCTTCCGTCTCTCGTCACACGGAAATGTTGAAATCTTCGCGTTTCCGTCCTGCTTCTTCCCGTGTCTCGTCGCGGGAGAACCGCGCGGATCCACTCTCGCCCTCTCACCATCTCTCTCTCTCTCTCTCTCTCTCTCCCTCTCCCACACCCTCGTACTCCGTCGCGCCGACGGGCGCGCTCTATCGAGCTCTCGCTCTCCGGCGTGGCGCGCACGCTATCGCCGCTCTGCCGCCGTCATCGCCGCGTACCCGCGCGATAAATCCGATCTTCGTACTATCGCACACAATGCACCGACGTGACGTGCGCTCCGTCCGAGAAGGAGCGAGACGCGGAGCAACAATTCGGAGAAACACGTCACGGAGCGACGGAGCTTGAAACGCGACTGTAAATGATCGAGGGAGGCGGCAGTCGATCGCGCGAATTATGGCGTCGTATCGTGAAACGCGCCAAATGTCTCTCACACCGAAGCGACCCCTTCGATTGGATCCCGGCGACGAAAGACGATGACGATGTCGAACTGAACGACGGAAAAACTCACGTAACAGAGGACATTTTCCGGTAAAGGACACCGTTGATGCGGACCGCGCAACACTTGTTGGCATTGTTTATTTTATTTGATATTTAGTAAACAAGAATGAAATGAGCTGCGTTCGGGAGATCAATCGTGTAACTTTTCCATTAACGCGGAAACGTAAAAAATGAAAATTTTTATGTATGTACAATTGGCCACAGAAAGGTTGCAACATTTTTTTCCTATGGACTTTGGAACTCAGTCTTACTTGTAGAACGGTTGAACGTAAATGGTTAGATCCATAAGAACCAATCGTTCGGTGAGAAAGCTACGTTCCGAAACCCTTAAAAAAAAGTGTTGCAACTTTTCTGTGACCGGCTGTACATACACACACAAAAATTTTCATTTTCATGTTTTCGCTCTGATCTGAGAAAAAGTTACACGACCGACCCCCAGCAGAAAAAGTAAGATTCTTTAATATGATTCATTTATACATTTAGACCCAGTGAGGGATTTAAAGTACTCTCGGTGTCTACAATAAGATTTTAAGGAATAAAACTTAGGCTTTCCACCATAACCTAAACTTTAAGGCTTGAACTGTAAGAAATTGGCCAATCACAGTCGAATGTGAGAAGAATAATCGTTCATGATTGGTCAATTTCTTATGGCTTAAAGGTCCAGCCACAATAGAAGGAATAAGGAATAAAGATTTCAACCTATCGAATATCGGCTACACCGGAATACACGGTTTCTGATAGGTTGAAATTTTTATTCCTTAGGTCCTGCGCACAATAGAGGAAATATTAGGAACAGGAATAGATATTAAGATTTTAACCTATCAGATACCAGTTACACCGGAATACACGGTTTCTGATAGGTTGAAATCTTAATATCTATTCCTCTTCCTAATATTTCCTCCATTGTGCGCAGGGCCTTATTCCTATTTTCTTATTCCTTCTATTGTGGCTGCACCTTAAGAGTTAAAGCTAAGGTTATAGCTTATTGTAGGAAGCCTATTACTCCGGATCTACAATAGAGTTCTAAGCCTTAAACCATAAGAAATGGGCGAATCATAGTCGATTATTCTCCTCGAATTCGACTGTAATTAGTCAATTTCTCACGACTTAAAGCTTAAGACACCTATTGTAGATCCGGGGTTAAGCTTTGAGTCTTAAGCCATAAGAAATTGCCCAATTACAGTTGAATGTGAGGAGAATGGTCGGCTATGATTGGTCAATTTCTTACGGTTTAAGACTTAAGCTTTAAAATCTCATTGCAGACCGCTTTACGTACATTCGTAGTTTCTTATTCTCTAAATTCTTTGGAGTGGTATCTCACTCTGAAAGTGAAAATTGAGCCAGTTTTGAAAAAGATATGCATAATCTCACTCTATTATTGTGTCATTCTATAATCTTAATTGAGATTACACGGTGAAGTAGTATAAATTTGAATATATATATACACAGGGTGACAGTATATATTTCTCTCACTATATTTCTTTTTCTTCTTAATCTTGTTATTTTAAACAACATACATTTTATGGTTATAGTTTTTTAGTTCTTAAAGTATTATTTTATATAAACAATACATTTGACTAGCGCTTGAAGGGACTTTGTCCCAGAGCGCCAAATAAATGGCGATTCAATCAATCACAGGATTTTGACAAAATCGTTCGTAGCCAGACTCTACGTTTTCCAGCAAGAGACGCAGATGCGACGTAGTATGAACACAGTAAATCATTGCAGCCTTGTTTAATATTGGCTAACGACAAGGATGTAATGGATTCACAGCCGCGATCCGATGTACGCAAACGACGCTTAAGAACCTGCAATAGCTGCATTCAGCAGAAAAAGCAGCTTTGCAACTGTTGTATTTGTTATAATTCTTTTATATGATTGGTCTTGCTCTTAGTCCGCGACCTATACGATAGATGTCTTTGTTTAACTTACAGGATAAACAAGGACATCTATCGTATAGGTCGCGGCCTAAACGCACGGTGTAAACGTAGCCATTGAGTGCTTCAATTTCACGCATCAGTTTATCCTTATTGGACCGATTGTTCCACCTTTCGGTACATTTTACGCGTAAGTAGCAAAATAATTCAATCGCATGCGCAGATTGTCACTTACTTAACGCGTAAAATTTCGGTAAAACCGAAAGGCGCGGAACAACCGGTCCATTGTTTATCAAATATAATAACAAGGACAAATGATGCTTGCAAGCACAAAACGGAACGCACCCAACATCTTCGAACACTTTCTTATGCAATATTTTTCAAAAATATTCAGACTCGTCTCTAAGGCTGACAATTACGCAATAATGTACAATATTGCCAGTTTAGTAAAATTTCTACCACATGTGGAGGTTTTTTCCTTTCGAGATTTTTTTGGATAAACAAAAAGTTTAGTTTAGGACAATTTCCAGATGATTTTTGAAGAAAAATGCAAAAAAAAGTCCAAATTACGGTTAAAATATCGAGAAAATCGCAATACGAGGAATAATTTTCGAAGAGACTCGGCAACGGTAATTGCGTAGTGCCGCGCCGATCGTCCGGTATCTCCTCGCCGCCTATCGTGGAGCAGCGGCCGGTCGCTTCCGAGAAAAGTTTTTGAATCATAGTCTC
>NW_017257883.1:70148-71060 GCF_001594055.1 Mycetomoellerius zeteki | reverse complement strand
TGCCCCGCGGACGAACGCCGAGAGGAAAAAGAAAAGAAAAAGAGAAGCGCGAGGTGCAGCGCGAGGACACGCGCGCGCGTGATAATCTCTCGCCGGCACGGTGTGGATCGAACATCGAACTGCGGAGCGCGATGCGCGTTTCACACCCTCCGCGCGCGCGGCCGCTCGCTCTCGGAGACGCGAGAGATACCGGGAAAAACGCGTCGAAGATCCCCCTCCCTCTGTTCGTCGCGCTCGCGAAAACCACGTCGCGCGAAAACTCGACGACACGCTGTACCTATCGCGCCAATCGCAAACTACGCGAACGTCCGATTCGGCGGTATACGTCTTGGTACGTAACGGTCCGAAACGGACCGAGATCGGGCAATTCTTATAAACAATGGCCACGACGGATCCACCGGCACGTAAACGCGCGCCGTCGCCCTGATTGCCTCGCCGGGACGCGAATTGATTCACGCGCACCTGCGATCACCGATCGGGAACCGATCATCGGAGGAACGGACGGTCCTCTTGTCCGAGAGATGATACATGCGCGCGATAGACGGAGCGAGCGAGAAAAAGAGAGAGAGAGAGCGAGAGAGAGCGAGCCCGGGGACTTTTTCTCCACGCGCACCGGGGGAAGTACGCGCCTGTACTTACCTGCGTGCCGAAAAGCGCGTAATAAGCGCGCACCACCAGTGTCTCGGTCCACACACCTCGACCGTTAAACGCGAACGGGATAGAACCGGGCGTGTAATCGCACCACGTGACGCGCCGACGAGTTTTCCACGATCCGCGCGATTAGTGGGCGACGAGTGCCAGGAAGGTTGCGCGGCACGGAAGGCACAGTCCGGGGTAATACGCGCCGAGAAAAATGGCCACCCTAACCTCCAAGGAACCTCGCACAGCCGCGACGACTGTGCGAATACCAGC
>NW_017257883.1:58793-70036 GCF_001594055.1 Mycetomoellerius zeteki | reverse complement strand
GCGGCGGCGCGTCGCCGAACGGTGTCGCCGTGTGCGTGTGCGTGTGCGCGCGCACCGTCGCGCTTTGCGTGCCTGCCCCGGTGTCGCGTATTAATGCCAGCGCGATCGTCTCAGCTGCTCTCAATGCCGGTCTCCTACCAATGTCCAGCTCGATCAAACTTTCTTATTCTTTAATTGCCTCCTCCCAATGGATTTCCATCCCACGAAGGCGGATGAGTTGGAAATCCATTAAATTAGAGTACCATGAATATTCGGCAACAGATCCGAAGATCCAGCGCGAGTCTCCACGGGGAAATAGAGGCCGCGCTTCTTGATTATACATACATACGTATATCTTATTGTTAGTATAATATTGTAATATCCAGACGACACGTGTTTCCAAAATGAGACACGAGACGTCTTGAAGATATCTTTTAAAAGTCTTAAATAAGTCTAAAAGATTTTTAAGACGTCTTACATCTCGATTTTGAACTTTTTGCGCGTTGTCCAGGTATCTTAACGCTTGACCAATATCGCGTCGATATACGCGTCGCCGACGACGCGACGTTGACGTGATGAAATCCGGTCGGCGATCACGTCCGAAGCGTGCTTGCGCGCGCGCGCGAGCACGCACGACGACGTGCGTGGCTCTCCGGATCGCGCGCTCTGCTTCGCTCCGAACTCCGAGTTCGCTCGCGCCGGGCCAAGAATGTTCGGGCGAGTCGAAATCGGGAATATCTTTCGTTACGAGGACTCACGAGGGAAAGTCGAGAAAACGCGGCGCGAGACGCACACGTGACCGGGCAAACTTACCAAACTTTACTCCGAAATACGCGTATCTCGTCCTCGTCACGATCTTTCACGCGCACCACTGCCGCCCGTCGTCGCTCCGCCGTTATCGTCGTCTGCTTTCGCGCGCGCGTCGTTCTTTTCTTACGGCACGACGTACCGAAGACAGCGGCCGACTTCAACTTATCAGGAAAATAACGCAACCGCTTCCTTCGCGGCTCGAACGATCACGAATGTTCTCTGGCGCGCCGCTCGGGCCAATCGACACGCGCGCGCGCGCGTGTTTTCTCTCTTTCTTTCTCGTCGACCGAGAGGAATGGCGCGTTAACCCAATCGCGGGCCTATCCGAAATAATTCCGGTACGTACCTGTGGAGAATACAACTTGACGTACTATGGACGTCTCGGTCTCGCACCTCGATCGCCACGGGATCGTCCGTGCGCAGTCCGACGGACGCGCGTTGCCAGCCGCACCGAATTTCGACGGAAAACAAAACTGAGCGCACGCCGGCCGCGACCGAACGCGATATGGACGGACCGCCAAGATGGCACGCAACGCGCAGTACTCGCACCGCCGGCGAACCGCCAGTGCCGGCTGCTGCCCGGGCGCTTTACTCCTCGAAACGCAAGGTCTCTTTTTTATTCTTTCAAAATAGATTTACGTTGATGTCACTTCGACTTATTGCATCGGTTCAGGAAGAGAAAACAGACCTACGATGGATGTAGTAAGCCTCAAGCTGCAAGGAATTGATATAGTCGCTTCCTGTTTATATCAAAACTCAGATAATTCTCATTTGTAACGTCGTCAGTTGAATGCACGTTCCTTTTCATTCTGATAAGTGAGATAGATAAAGATAAAAATAAAGATAAAGATAAAATATTTAACTGAGTTTTTACAATCTGCACAAGCTCGATTGTATGCTTTATTGAGTTCTTGTTAACTCACATTAAAAGTGAGATATAAACCTATGTCGTTACGCGATAACATTGTCACCAAAGTAAGCAAGTAGTGACGTCATTATGCGAGTACAAAATACATAACTTTAGACTTAGTATCACTTGTGTGAAAATGGAAAACAACTAAGTCATAAACGAATGTGAGAGAAAAAAACTCGAGTCTGATTGGTCAATTTCTTAAGGCTTACTATACCTGTTCGGGATTTACCTCGGATCAACAATAGGTGTTTTAGGCCTTAAGTCGTAAGAAACTGACCAATTACGGTCGAATTCGAGAAGAATAATTGACTATGATTCGTCCATTTCTTATGGCTTAAGGCTTAAAACTCTATTGTAGATCCGGGGTCAAGGCGCCCCATACAGGACTGCGTTTTGAAACGTACCTGCAGCAACTGAAACTCTTTTGTTCACATCACTTAGGGCCGCGACACAGACTTTTGCATAAGGCTAGATCCTCAACCTTGCTTTAGGCTAGGTCCACAACCTTGCTTTAAGAAGCATTAAATCATAAGTAGAAAGAAATTAAGTAACAATAATTTCTGTCTTTAAACTGTTTTTGCGCAGTCTTTACCCCGGATCTACAATAGGGTTTTAAGCCTTAAGTCATAAGAAATGGGCGAATCACAGTCGATATTCCCCTCGAATTCGACTGTAACTGGTCAATTTCTTATGGCTCAAGTCTTAAAACACCTATTGTAGATCCGGACTTAAGCGAATTGAGCAAAACCCAATTCTTACGGCCTCTTAAAGCAAGGTTGTGGACCTAGCCTTAAGAAGCCTTAAGTCATAAGTCGAAAGAGATTAAGTAACAATAATTTCTGTCTTTAAACTAATTTTGCGCTTTAGGCTTTAATCGTTACCCCGGATCTACAATAGAGTTCTAAGCCTTAAGTCATAAAAAATGGACGAATCATAGTCGATTATTCTTCTCGAATTCGACTGTAATTGGTCAATTTCTTACGGCTTAAATCACCTATTGTAGATCCGGGATTAGACTTAAGCGAATTGAGCAAAACACAATTCTTACGACCTAAAAGCATAAGTTCTGTGGCCGATATATCGTCACTTACAACTTAAAGCTTACGGCTTACTCCGGATTTACAATAGGTGTTTTAAGCCTTAAGTCGTAAGAAATTGACCAATTATAGTCGAATTCGAGGGGAATAATCGACCATGATTCGTTCATTTCTTATGGCTTAAGGCTTAAAACTTTATTGTAGATCCATTACCCTGGATCTACAATAGGTGTTTTAAGTCGTAAGAAATCGACCAATTATAGTCGAATCCGAGGAGAATAATCGACTGTGATTCGCCTATTTCTTATGGCTTAAGGCTTAAAACCCTATTGTAGATCCGGGGTTACGGCTTCTTAAAGCAAGGTTGTGGACCTAGCCTAACGCATATAACGCATAGTGCATAAGAGAATCAACTAATCTGAATCCTTTCTTTCCTTTCATTTCATGGAAAAGAAGAACTTTGATTGGTTGATTTTCTTATGCACTGTGTTATGCAAAAATCTGTGTCGCGATCCTTAGGCTGCTTTTCTTTCAACAGACACAATCGACGCGAATGTTCTATTTTTGACTATAGCAGGTAAAACATGTAACGTCAACCAACAGCTACACGAAGAGAATTTTTTCTTAGAGTTTACCCTGACAATATGCAGTCCTGGGACAACATTGTATCTCTAAGAATTTTATGTAAACTTCTCTCATTCATTAATAAAACTACAATAAAATATATAAGTTCGATTAATTTTACTGAAATGCATAGTAAAAATCTTTAAAATATTCTATGTTGTACCACAGCTATCATATTTCCAGCTACCATAGTAAATCCGGATCTACAACAGATATTTTAAATATTAAGCCGTAAGAAATTGATTATGATTCGTCCATTTTTTATGGCCCTATTAAACGAGAATGGATTGAAATGGATTCAGATTTTCAGAAATATGGATTCACGAATGTTAAAATGAATGCTTTTCAATCTTGAATGCATTTTTATTCATTTATAGGAATTGCATGGAGCTATCTCTATGCCTTTCAATCTAAAAATAATATCAGCTTTTTCTGTGCATTATGAATATTGTTCAATTCAAAATTTTGAATAGGAAATGCAGTTTTTCAATCCAATTGCATCTAATTGAATCCAATTGAATCCAATTAAATCCAAAAAAGTATTCGCTATTTAAAATACGCATTCGGATAGAAGAAAATTTCAATCCATTTTAATTCATTCTCGTTTACTGGGCCTTAAGGCTTAAAATCCTATTGTAAATCCGAGCTGATCCAGAAAGAAAACTTCCAATAGTTGCAAAATAAATATTCTGCTAAACGCAGCTATTAATTCAATCCAGATTGGTTCAATCCTACGATCGAAAACGCTATGTCCTACAAGAAAAGCAGCCATAAACTATGTAGTTTTTGTATACTGTAGGTGTTTCGAAATGCAGCCCAGGCGGGTTAGCACTTCGCAATTCCCATGGCCGCACATAATCGCCATGGAAATTAGACGCACGCACGTTGCAATAAATGAAATGCGAACGAATAAAGAAATTTGAACTAAAATGGAGATCGAGAACGAGTAATAAATTTGATGTTTATTTTTCTCTATACTTAGAATGAGAAAAAGATAAACAGTAAATTAAACAGAGATTAAAATTAGTCTTACTATCGGTATAATCGGGCCTAAAGCAGACGAAGAAGTTGCCGTTTTTATAAGAACTTGCGAAACTGATTTGCGAGCAATGTGATTCTCTCAATCTATAGATGCCTTGACGAAAATAAAAATCGGAGCATATGTCGAATATAAGGGAGAGTAATAGAAACAAAGATCTTTCTAAAAGGCGAAAGCGTCTCTTTTATATTTCATCGTTTCAATTTTCGCCTCACGTTCCAATCTTTATTTTACGACTAGCTTCGACCAAATTCCGATTAACTTGATCGACTGTTAACACAATCGATAAGATTTTGCTTATAACAAGACTTGTAATTCGTGTTCCCATGCGTGATAAAAAATAGTTCCGTTATGTTCACTTCTATCAATGTAGATTAACAATAATTTCGGTAAATAATGTTTAATTTACTCTTTATCTTTTTCTTTTTCTTATAAAACTGAAGAAAAATTAAAAGTTAAACCAAGATTAATGCTACATTGGCAGAAATGGACACGAACGAATTACAAAGCGCGTTACCTGGTAAATTAATTAGCGATTAATCGGTTGATCGGAATTCGATCGCGATCTCCGCCAGAGCGTCTATTCTCCAGCGTCTATTCTTCAACCACTCGAATTACGTCGGAAGTGGAATGTGAAAGTCGAAGAAGAATAAGTGTTTCGAATATTTCGATATTAACTCACCCAAGTTCTCAAAAAAAGAAAATTTTCGGGAAAGCACGTGACGCCCACAAAACCAACCTCGGATACAATGCTGCATCTGTCGTTTCCGAAATCCGCGGCGCCGCCGTCGACCGAAGGCGGCGAGGGCCGAGGCAATCATATGGTGCTGCGCGCGCACACGCATGCGTGCGTACGACGGTAGTGGGGGGGGGCGGCGCATGCGTGGACGAATCGCACGGATCAGCCGCAATCCTTTCAATTTTAAATTTTAATCACGGATTCCACGCGAATGAATGTCAATATTTTTTTAAATGCCGCGTACAAAAACGTATAACAATTTTTCACATTAATCGCAAGTTGTTTTCAATTCGCAATACATCTAAAGATTTTATGCTGTAATCAATAAATCATAAATACATACAGCTGGGAGGAAATGAAGGGGAAATAAAATTTTAAAGCGTGTTATTAAAACATTTTCAAAATTACCCGAGTTATATCCTGAACCTTCATATATAATTCGCCTCTCTTGCCGAATCTCTTATTTAACTTTTTCACAAACCTGGGATTTCATTATTGCATTGTTTTAAACTAGTGATGCGCAACCTGTACATTTTTTACGCGTCAGCTCGTAAACAAAAATATAAAACCATATCTTCTTTTTTATCCAAACGAAATAAACATTATACGGCCTGAAAGGCTTTATCCTTTTCTAAAAATGCTTTTTGAAAATAATCGTTAAAAAAGTTGCGCATCAATGTTTTAAATTATTTGGAATTAGTAAATTGCGTAAATAAATTCGAAGATACACATAATGTTTGTACAAAAATGCTCTAATGAGATTACTTTAAGATTCGCGAACGGTCGAATCGGACATTTTCTCGCCGCATATTTTATTATAAAACGTATAAATATTATCACAAAAGTATAAAACAAAAACTGTATGTCCCACGACAATTTTTCAACGAAGCAATCTCCGATACACTATCAATATCACAACGGCGCAGTCGTTTCGATTTGCTTCTTTTTCTTTCGCTTCGATCTCACACATAATTATTCTCCTTCTCGGCAAAATCGCTGATACTATGTCGCTTAATTTTGGAAACCTGCGCATAAATGTAAAAGATTGGTCCGATAATACTCGTACGAAACACGTTACACACGTACCAAGTTAAATGGTTTAACTTTCGGTGTGATTCTATTAGTTTCCTTCAGCGGACTCTGCTGTATTGTCTTTCCGACATTTTTCTTCTGACTCGCAGGGGAGTACCGCTGAAAACTGATGGAGCTCTTGTTCAAGCGCTGCGGAGACTGCAGATTATTCGTATTGAGCGAATATCGCCTCGGTGGCGTCAGGAACCTCGGTATACCGTCCGTTTGCTGACGTGTAGGTGTTGTACATTTCTTCGGCGTTGGTAGCTTAGACATTCTGAAATATAAACGAATTCGATTCTTATATCTTCTTATCTTCACATTTATTCCTTTCTTTTACTTTTGAGATAAATGATAAACTAAAGAAATGATCATTGTTTTAAATCGGTTCTTGTCTTTTGTTTTTGATAAATAATGAACTAAAGAACTGATTGTTTTAAATTGATCTGCTCTTACCTTTTAGGACTGTCCTTCCGTTCATCGCTGCCGTTCATGTTTACATACGTAGTCACCGGCGAGATATCGCAGGAAAGGTTACGCTTTTTATTAGCGGACATCAACGGTACGCTCTTGCTGTTTTGGCCATCTGGTGTTGACGAGGCCATTGGTTTGGATTTCGAGGGTTTTTTGGGCATGTAATAATTATCCGTCGAATTTGGGGTGCTGCTGATTATTTTATTACCCGATGGAGTAGCTCTGTCAGATTTTGGTGGCGTAGTGATTTGAGAAAATGACTGTCTCCCGAATGATGCTACATTGTTGTAGAAGTTAGCAAATTATGTTATCAGTTAATAAAACATTAACGCTTAGTTGCTAGTTACAATAAAAATCAATTTTTGTATTTTAATTTAACAATTAATTCTATTTAATAAGCATTCGAGGAGATATTATCAATTAATCGAGAGTTTCTTCGAATTATTTCAACAGGTTTAAAAGAGGGAGACCTACCTCTTCTTTTCTGTATATTATCTACAGGATGCACTGCTTTCATAGGACCTCTTTTATTGATTACGTCTGATCTCTTTTTCAGTTTATTTTTAACGTCGCTTATAGCAATGGATTTCTCTTTCCCGCTATCAAACTTTGCAACTTCCGCTGAAATATATTTTAACATGTAGTTCGATTATTTATACAGGATGATAGTGTTAAACACTTTAAAAGATTTTAAGGGGTGATTCCTCACATTAAATCAAGACGAAAATTTTATATGATCATATGTTCAAACAGCTTAATTTTGAAGATACAGAGTGCCAAAGTTGAAACTTTGTATATGTTTAAAATTTCATCAAAATAACTCAAGTGGTTTTCGAAATTTAACGAAAAATATGTTTCCTTCAACTTTCGGGCATATAATTATATGAAATTTTCTTGTTTAGTGTGAGGAATCACCCCTTAAAATTTTTTAGAATACTTAACCACCCTATTATATCAAATGTATATTGTCTATATTTCAAAATGTAATTCGATTACTTATATCTTTGAATGATCATGTAATGACAATGCGCAGAATGTAATACAAATTACCTTTTCTTGAGTTGTACGCTTCTGGCACAAGTTTTTTGTTTGATAAATTGTTAATACATCCGGGATCGCTTGAAAAACGTTTCTGATGGTTCTCCGATTCAGATGTATTCTTACGTCTGCGTATTTGTGTGTTCTTGGGCGACGACTCAATTGCAGATACACTTCTTCTATCTATCTTCTCAAACGGTAAAAATACAATAATGCAGAAGACAATTAAAATTATTGTAGAAGATAAAATAAATATTTACTCACTTTAGATTTTGATTCCAAGCTTCGTCTATGCGCCACTTTTGTCGAAAGTGCGGACGAATGCACATTACGACCAGATTCTGGAGGATTTCGTACAGGCGTAGCCTGTTGAATATTTTGCTTTTCAGTGTAATTCGCTTCGCTCTTCCTATATTTTTCAGTAACTTTACTGTCATAGCATCTTCAGTCTGACCACTCAATAATTTTTTAAGATTTACTAACAGTTCTATCGCTACCTTTTTATCCACTTGATTATCTTTTTCTTTATGTTTACTATGTTCTGATAAGTTAGATGTACTTATACAATCTTCGCTATTATCTTTACAAGATGAAGACGTATTTGATGATTTCTCAATGCTGACAACATCTTGTGATGTATCTTTCAATTTATTTATGTCTGGCAGCGATTTTTCATCATTACAAAGCTTTTCTGGGGACAATATTTTATCATCTTCTTCTTCGCTTTTATCTGTACTTGATTTATCGAATCTTTCGATGCTTTCCGAAGATATTTTCTGAGAACTTTGTGATTTATTTGACGTATTGAAACAAGTTACTAATAATTCTGTATTATTTTTATAATTAATATCCAAAATATTTTCAAGATTATCGAGTAATTTTTTAGCTTTCGGATTACTTTCTTTAACTAATTTTCTAAGATCTGACAATAATGAAGTTACGTTTTGTTTTACAACAGAACTATCGGTAAATGGCAATTCCATTTCCTTAAATATATTCTCTTCCGCGCTATCGATACTTGCAGAAGATTGCTTTGTATCGCTGTTTTTAATGTCTTTTGAATTTCCTTTTGGCGACACAGGTAAATCAATTAAATCATTTACCACAGGCTCATCCTCAAATGCCGGTAATAATTCTGACATCCACAGAGTATTATTTGAAATAAAATCATCTTCTATATTAGCTGGTAAAAAGAAAGAAGAACAATAAAAGAAGAACTGCTAAGAACTTAAATTAATTGTGAGTGTTATAATAAATACATAAAATACTTACATCCAGAATCAGTTTTCGATGCCAATTCCTCAAAAGTCTTTGCAAGTACCTTGGCTTCATTTAGTATTGACTTATCGACTTTACTTGTACTCTGTAATCAATTTTTATGTTCTGCTTCAATATGAAATAATTTAGAAATAAATTATTTTTGTGAAACACAAATTTAAACATTTTTTACAAAAAAAAAAAATAAATCTAAATACTATACAAAATATAATTATATTAAATATCTTACAGTGAATACAGAGTCCGAAGAACAAGTGGAAGATGAGCTTCTGTTAAATTCTTTATTTTGTTCTGGAATAAATACATCGACATCTATTAATTTATTATTCGCGGCTCGTTTGATATTTTCCTTTTTCGTGGAATTCGAGTCTTCTTCCGTTATGCTCGAGATATTGGTTGTATTATTCATAATGCATTTCAATTTGTTAAATTTTTCCGCCAAGTCCGATAAGTCGTACTGCTTCAGCTTCATTTCCATAGAACTTTCAGTTGTACTCATCTTATCCTGATCCATTTTCAACGAGCTGTTATCCAAGAAAGCGTGATTCATAGGATCATTCGACAGTATTGACGACGATAGTGAAGCAGAAGTCAATTTTGTTATAGACGAGATATTTGATAAACTGGATAACACAGATTGCTCGCTTCTACTCTCCAAGAAGCCTTTGTCCAGGAAGGATGACACAACGCTGTTGTCACTCTGCAAGACTTTCCTCTGGTCATCTGTTACGGATTGTGATCTTCTATTCTGATACAGCAATCCTGTTGGTGACTTTCCAGATCCCTGTGATAACGAACGCTGAGTATCTGGCAGTTTCAACTGTTTGATGTTTGAAGAGAAGACAGATTCTTCGAATGACGTATCTTTCTCTAGAGAAGGTGACACCTTGTCAGTCTCCTTGGACTTAGGAAATCCTTCCAGCAGCGTGTCGTTCATTGCAGACTGGTTTAAGATAGACAACTCGAGCGAGTCTGAAGTAACAACAGATGTCTTATGTTCCTGCTTAGAGAGAGACACACCATCTACTGCATCGCTGTCACAATTGTTAGCTTTTCTTGCGTCGATACCAACGCTCCCCGTCTTGATCTTCGCTTCCTTCTTGCCTCCGTTGAATAAACCAAACCTGCTTTTGAACAACGACTCGTCGAGCATACCCAACGTCTTATTCATCGTTTTGAAGTATCTCTTTTTCCTCGGTGTAAAATCGTCTGTAAAATCCACGGAATGTGCGTTCCTCGAACTCTTAGATCTCAAGGCTCGTTGCAACATCACCTCGAAGGGATCACCCTTCTTGCTGACGTATTCGACAGTCTCGTGCAACACTCGGTCGAATGGATTGTTACCATCGCCCTCACGCTTCTCCGTCACCAACTCCAAGCCCGTTCCATCGTCGCACTCGACACTCTTCGGCGCCGGGATCAACGGCGACGCCAACTTCGCCGGTTCCAACGCTCCCCTCACGTTCGGACTGTTCAGGTCTATCAAATCGCACATCCTGATCTCAAGTCTGTCCCGCCGATCGCTGAGGAGATCTCTGTTTGTGGGCGCTAATAAAGAGAAAAAAAAAACAGAAGTCGAAACGTTACTCTCATGAATCTCGTGAATCGTTTCTAGCTAGAGTTATAGACATGACTAATTACCTTGCTTCGTTCCTTGATTTGATGAATTCTACGAACATTACAATCCGCGCGAAGGACGATGTTCTCTGTAATGTTTCACTCGATTTATTTATTTATGTTGCGCACGTACAGACGAACGCATACAACAGTCCGCAGACTCTCCGGTAAATGATACACGCGGTTTACGGTTACTTTTAAATCCACGCAGCGGAACCGTCGGGCGCCCTCTGTCCAGCTGGCCGGAAGCGGCACAGGTGTCGGCGGGATCAGTCCTTCGATTCAAAAACGTTCGATGGCCGCAACAAGAAATAAAAGAAGTCGTTAAAATTATATGAACAGGGTTGGGTAGTGCTAAATTAAAAAGATAAAAGTTAAGTTAAAATGTTAATTAATTGTAACTTAACTCAGTTATATTTTAGACTCTTAACTTTTTAACTTAATTTAGTTATATTTTATTGGTAACTATTAACTTTTAATTTGATTTTTTTTTTAAAGTTAATCCTCAGACACAATGCGAGAGGATGATGAGTGTATAATTTAGTAATTTTATATTGTATAATTGTTACTTGTGAACAAAAATAACCAGATTCTTTAATAAATATGCTGTGAGAAAGGAAAAAT